>NC_056747.1:1085663780-1085743780 GCF_019279795.1 Protopterus annectens | reverse complement strand
AGTTATAGTTCAGAGTGAATAGTCCTCCTGGTGTACATGAGGAAATCAATCCGACATGCCTTGTACATACCAAAAGGTCGATGGTACATACCTTAGACATTGAAACTTGTATTTGTATATATTTGTTAAGATAGGTGTACTAGAATTTTATGTGTTGTGTTATCAGGTACAGTGTCATATTGCATACCTAAAAGGTACATTGAACTGGGAAAGTGTCACGTGATTTACCTGACGTGCTTGTTATAAAGGCCTGGAGTCAAATGTGTATGTTGTTGTGAGGAAGTCTGTTGTGCATGAAAGCGGAGATGAGAGGATGTGAGAGTGGTAATGCACTTGTGGATCCTCATTATTATGACTCTTTGTGGATTTTCCAAACATAATAGTGCAGGTAGTAATGTATTGCATTTGTCTTGGTTTTCACAGATGACCGGGGGGGGGGGTTGGGGTCTCTCCCTCACACCACCTGAGTCAGTGGCTCTTCAGACTCTGATGATGATGGTGGCCACAGTGAGGCTCAGGTGGGTTTGTCGGGGGCTGAATCTGTCCCAGAGGTTGACATCCCTCTTCTGCTTCCATTGTCACTGCACACAGTCAGTATGCCCACACATACCCAGTCTCCACATGCCTCATATATCGGACAGTCAGAGGGTGCAGACATTGAACAGGCCAGTGTGGCAACTAATGCATCAGTGAGTGTAGATGCTGGCCATAGCCAGATAGCTGGTGAGGTCCTACACAGGTGGATTGATAGGGATGCACAGAGGAGGACTGCTGTCCATCCACCACCTTTTGCAGGTGCCACATCAAGGGCCACTTGCTGCATGTTTCAGGCTGTCATGGAGGCTTAGGTAAGTTCTAAATGGAACACCAGAAGTTGCTTAGGGTAATGATGCAGCACAGTCTGACATATGTGACTGCCTCCACTGCATTGAGGACACCCTGGAGCAGTTCATTGATGCAGTGAACAGATGGTGGGCTGAGACAGTGTCTATCTTGGGCTGCACTTTGTGCTGGAACATGTGGTTGGAGTTGGGGATCAGACCTGTGTATGTAGGTCAGCAGCACCATCTGCTGAGAGTCCACATGATCATGCACAGTTATATGCCCATAGTGGCACTATATCCAGTGCTACAGAGGGGAGTGTTCTGTCCACACCACAATGTGGCAAGCCATGGGCTTGTGGGCCTGGGTGGTCCCGTGGGGGACACTGTCCCAGCAGCACTGTGTCTGACCTTGGGCATGCTGGTGCCAGTGCAACTGCTGGCAAAGCCAGTTCACATGTTCAGGGCCAGAGACAGTGAACTGTCAACTCTACCATGTATGGTCCACAGCTGTCCAACATACACACGTGTAGGGTTAGCACTGAAATTGACTGTGTACATGCACACACTCACATACTCCTCTCACATACAGGTCACCTACAGGCACACATGGCACCTCTCCATTCCCCATGTAACACACTCTCCTTCCTGACTCACACACATGTTGTCAACCATTTGGGCCAACCTAGGCCTCCAGCACTCCCACACATCATCCTGTGCAAGTGATGATAACTGCACATCGCTGTCATCCTTCCCATCGATGCAGAAAAATGAAGCGGTGTGTCTGATGCATTGATGTATTGTTTTGCATGCCACTTGTAGTGGTCACCAGCATATACTGTATGCGGGCATGTGTCATGCAAACACAACATACTTTTGTGGACCTTATGTTGGATGATGTACTGACAGTATTCTTACACAATGACAGGTATGTCACAGACCTGTGTATGTTTCTGTTGCAGGAGTCTGAGGGGATAACCTACAGACACATGGTGGCAGTGAAGTGGCACAGCATGGCATGGCAGCACAGCAGAAATATGACTTCAGCGAGGTACAGTAGTATATGTGCATGGCTCGATAGGTTCACATCTGTATGACCGTCTGCCAAAGAAAATGATAGCGGTCAGCATACTCATGCATTCATAATTTCTGATAAGGTCTGATACAGGGCAAGGTGTGACCTTGCTGGTGTGCATATGCTGCCTATCTGTAGGGAGCATAGTAGATGGATGACTCACTGTACGGACATTCACCTACTATGTGATGTTAGTACTACGTGCTTGTAGGAAGCATTTTTCTAGCAGACATAAACATACCCTTTAAACAGACCCTGCCTAATGGTACACAAAGAACCTCAGTGCACCATAGCACATGCTAGCTGTTTGACTGTCTGGGCGGCTGTCATCTCAACACACACCATTTGCCTGAGTCCCTCTTGGACTGTGGCAATATGTATTGGTCCTGTATTGAAGGGTGTACAGACATCTCTGATTGTGAGGGCTGTATGGCCATTATGCTCGTTAAGTTTACATGTGCTATGGCCCCATAACATGATGTATACTGCTGTAACAGCATCCCACACAAACATGGCCACATTCAAGCTAGCACCACTTCCACTCACTCCATACAGGACATGACCAGGCACACGCATACTGCAAGTTAGCTGTATGTAGACTAGAACACTTACCTATGTACTGGTACACATTGCAGATCACAGAACCTGATGCACGCAGCACAATTCATGTGTGCTAGTACTATCAGTTTAGAACATATAATTCTTGCTAATATAAGCAAGCCTTGTTGTGGTCAGCCATTTCAGGGGCCACATCATCCACTACAAATGAAATAATGCAAAACCCCACCTATGTCTACTTTACATAGGTTATCATACATATGCCATATGGATATAAACACACATACACCATGTTGGGCAGAGTGGGCTTAGAACCCCTACCTATTTAGTATTATACACTATAGATCATAGTATTTACCACATGCACCACAACTTAATTCTTACTAATACACTGTCAGCTGGTAGTCTTAAGGTGGCTGACATCATAAGGCCATGTAGTATAGGGCAGTGTGAAAATGAGCAGCAAGTTACAGGCCCAAAAAGTGCAAACCATTGGAGGTGGATAACCCATGAGGGTATGCCCATTGTTTTGCAGGGGTATACACACACACACACACACACACACACACACACACACACACACACACACACACACACACACACATGCATCAAGTAACCTGGAGTGAGATTAGAACCCCTACATCTCTAGTAGTACACACTATAGATCACAGAATTCAATGCATGTTCCACAGTTTAAGTCTTGCTACAACACTGTCAGCTGGTAGTCTTAAGGTGGCTGATATCATCAGGCCTTGTAGAATAGGGCAGTGTAGAAGCAAGCAGTAAGTTACGGTCCAAAAAAGTGCATAACCATTGCAGGTGGATAGTCCATGAGGGCATATCTGTTGTTTTGTAGGGGTATACACACCAACACACACACACACACACACACACACACACACACACACACACACACACACACACACACACACACACACACACTCACACACATGCACCAAGTATTCTGGAGTGTGATTAGAACTCCTAGCTAGTATTGCACACTACAGATCACAGTATTTATCGCACATGCCATGGCTTAAGTCTTGCTACTACACTGTCAGCTGGTAGTCTTAAGGTTGCTGCCATCATCAGCTCTTGTAGAATAGGGCAGTGTGGAAGCCAGCAGCAAGTTACAGGTCCAAAAAGTGCACATCTTTTGTTTTGCAGGGATATATACACATGCACACACATACACAACAAGTGGGCTGCAGTGAGACTAGATCCCCTACCTATCTAGGTTTATACACTACAGATCACAGTACTTATCACATGTACCACAGGTTGTCTATTGTATATGTGATTGCAGGCACAGTACTTGTGCATTACACAAACTAGGCTTGTGTTGAACAGCATCTGTGGTCTGCAGAATGATATTGATTTGTACTGTTATCTGCATTTAGTATCCTAGCAGTGAGCTAACTGATGTTATCCTAGCTATGTATGTACAGTTACCAGTATGGCCATATGTGGCTGCCTGCAGTTAGATAGGCAACGCTATGGGCATGGACAATGTGTCCTGTCCATATATGTGTGCATTGACACTATTATACATTACACCACCTGCTCACCTGTGTCTGTCTATGTGGTGGCATCCAGCAGGCCTAGGTGTCTGTAGGTAAGTGAATTATGTACTGTTGCAGCCTTAATTTGGATCCTTTGAGAAACATTAGGGCTTGGTGATAGTGCAGTTTATGCACCATTATTAGGGTATGTCAGACAATGCAGACATCCACGCACATATTTCTGTATATAACAGGGATGTATATATATATATATATATATATATATATATATATATATATATATATATATATATAAACTGTAGCTGTGTGTGTGTGTGTGTGTGTGTGCGTGTGTGTATGATATGTATATGTGTTCTGTAGATATATGGGAGGGGTCTATGTATCATTTTAATATATATATATATATATATATATATATATTTGATACTACATAGTAATAGATATACTCTGCATGTGAGAGAGAGATACTGACAGACGATATGTATACGTATATGTCTGTATGTGTAGACATTTATACATAATAGGTCATCTCAATGCAGGGCCAACAGATTTGTACCCATTTGTACTAAGTGTACGGGCATGCCCAGTGGAACTGTCAGTACTTATAATGTGACTCCAGGCCACACCTACCTGTATTCCAGTTTGGGATTTTGTGTGTTACAGACATTAGCATCTGCCTCTGTTTCTGCAGTACTGCACTTCACTCAAAATATCCACAGAATTATCCAGCTGTCTGTTGTACTAAATATGTGACTGGAGTTGGTAATGTTACACCACCAACAGACTAACACTCTGCATACCTCTCAACTGTCCTGATTTTCAGAGAATGCCCAGAGTTTTGCCTCATATGTTTGGTCTGTTCCTCACACATTTGTGGTCTTCTAGTGCTTTATTGAATGTTGACATCAATACATACTTACTACAGACAAACAATTGTGTGTTAGACTTTATATCCATCTGAATAGATGTACTACTGCAACACCTTTACTTCCGGCAAGGTTTATGTGACCAATATTTAACCTGTGTCCCTATGTTTGGGTCTTTGTTCCCCCAATCTTTTTGGCTTTTTCCAGATTTCTTGCACTAAGGGGTTGGGAGGTATGACATTCTGTGAAAACACCAACATATTACTATCTCACATGCAAAAGTGAGTAATTCCAGATTAGAACCATCAATACCATCACCCATGCTAGCTTCACTAGTCCACTGAGCCACACAGGTCACTAAACAGAGAGGGGTCATCCATCACACAATCAACAGCATACATATGAGTGCTATGTATGTTATACTCCTGAGATTACCTGGTCCACTGTTATGCCATAGCTGATTTTCTGTTAAAGCAGTTATACTGTATTGGTGGTGGGGGAACAAGAGCACATAATTAGCTAGGGTAGCCAGTAGATCAAATATCATGTTTCCCCACTGTTTAACATCTCCCTTGCCTGATGTCATTAACATTCCAACCATGAGGCCTAGTGAATATAAAGGAACACATACTATTGGACTGGGTATCAATTGTCCCATGTGAATGATAACTCTGACCAAATAGCCCACTATATTTTCTTGCATAACAGCAGTAGATCCAGACATACAATACCTTATTATAGTAATCCTTACAATTAGTGTGTAGGTTAGAGACTTACCTTGCAAATGCAGCAGCTGACAGACCTGTAGTTCAGAGCTGACTCTGTGTGATACAAGTAGTACACAGCCAATTCATGGATAGGTACAGGTTGTGTTGGTTGCCTGGCATCAGATATTTTATTACATGTATGTGAGTGGGAGTAAGGTGTCAGACCCTGGGGCTCTAGGTTGTCAGTGTATGTGCTATGCTTTGACTCTTAGCCAATGTCAGGGTGTACTTGGCATGCCTACATCTGCCTACAGGGACATCATCAGGGTGCTCCTCTGAGTCCTCCTGTGAGTGCGGCTGTGGTGACTGGTGGGGGGCTGTGTATCCCTTCCCTATGTTGATCCTGCTGCAGCTGCTTCTGCAGGATCATATGGTGTACCATGGCACATACTGTGGACATATGTGGCTGGAGAGTAATGCAGGGCTCCACCAGATGCATCTAGGCACCAGAACTGTGACTTCAGCAACCAAAACACAAATTCTATGATGTTCCTAGTTTGTGTGTGTGCCTCATTATGGCATTCTTCCGTCAGTGTGTGTGTGTGTGTGTGTGTGTGTGTGTGTGTGTGTGTGTGTGTGTGCGCATTTCTGATGGGTGTCATTATCCACAGTTCCAGTGCATACCCAGAATCCCCCACTAAATGGCTGTATGGGATGTCCCCCCTAGCAATCATGTGGTACAGCTATGATGTGTGTCAGATATGGGAGTCATGATAGCTGCCAGGGCTGGCAGCACAAACATTCATTATAATGCCCTGGGCATTGCACATGACCTGGTAGTTGATGGAGTGGTACCCCTTGAGGTTGACATAGATTCTACCCTCCTCACTGGGTGGTGCCTTGATGTATACATGAGTAACATTTATGACACCCACTACCTCAGGGTAGCGTGTTACATGGTAGAAGAGTTGCATATTACTGACCCTCACCTCAGGGGTGAAGGGAAAAGAAATGTGCTCACTGGCATGTGATAGCATGGTATGCAGGCCCTGGTAGAGTACCCTGGATGTTGATACCTGTGAGACCCACATCATGTCCCCATTTTGTCTTTGGAAGGTACCTGTGGCTATTATCCTAAGGGCTACACATACCTTTGTTTCCACTGGGATGGGTACCCTTCTGTCAGCTCTGGGCCTGAGTTAAGGTCAACGGAGCTCAGTGCGTTCTTGTAGTATGTCCCTGTCCACCCTGTAGTTCTCTACAATTTCCAACTCATGCAGTTCCTGGAAGGTTAACCTGGGCTAAACCCTCTTCTCCTTCGCTGCCTAGGCCTATTGTCAGCAGCAGCAGCAGCATTGATTTCAGCATCTAACACATACAGACGTAGCAGACCTGCAGCAGCTCCTAGCATTCTCTCAGTTAAAATTCCCAAGTCTTACTCCAGTGGTGCAGAGTATGGGGTTCTATATTAGATCACTGAATGCTTAGGTTAGCGAACAGTGATTAATTGACCCCATGTAAGCAAAAGCTTACAAAACTGGACTGTCAGAACAGCGATTTTCTTTTCCAAGGGAAAAAACTCTGTTCCAACAAAAAAAAAAAAAAAAAAAAAAAGAAAACATTTTAATACATGATATTAAGTAGTTAAGTGGGGGGCATCACCCCCACACCCCCCATACTTATATATATCAACTCTGAAACTGCACTAGAGTGCTGAAAACGGCAAACTACCGAAGTGGCCAAGCAAATTTTTTCCCAGGCGAATTCTTTCTGAGGGAAAGAATTCGCTTACATGCCGCTTCGATATTTTGCCATTTCGGCATTTACAGCTCAACCAAGTTGCATTTGCTAACCTGTGTCTTCAGTCAGGTGATAGGAACCTGAAGGTGTCATCATTGGTACATAATACTGAGATTCAATCAACTTGATTCTCAAAGATATTTGGAATGGAAGTGAAGCTAGAGTTCATTGGTTACTTAACGAATACCACCAGTTTTTTGAACTTTGAGGTGAAATCATCTGAACATGCCATTGAGTTTCTAGATGTACAAATTATTTTGCAAAAAGAGAGGGCATTGAGACTGCCCTCTATAGAAAGCTGACATGGAGGAACCATATGTTACATCATTCCAGTATGCACCCAAGGCATATAGTTCAGAATATCTTTGAGAATCAAGTTGTTCGAATCTCATAAATGAACAAGCTAAATTGGTGGAGAATTTTATGGCGAGAGGATACAAGAAAGGACACATTGACATGGGTGCTAGTAAGGCAATGAAGTTACATCGGCAGAAAAGCACACCATATTACTCAAGAAAACTAAAAATGACTATGAAAAAACAAGTAGCAATGATTTTCTGAGATGTATGCTTACATTTGGGACGGACTTCCCAGAGATCTGCAAGACCATCAAAAAGTTTTGGCCAGTACTGACAGCTGATCACAGAATTAAGGAAATAGTGGGTAATTACCCTAGTTTCACCTATAAAAACAAGAAAATGTTAAAAAGTCTGCTCTGCAATAATGACGGTTTAGCTGATAATAAAAATATAAACAAGGTTAAAAAAGTAGCCGTAGTAGTAAGAATATGCATATATGCAAGAACCCAGGGCATACTTTTAGTTTTACGGTAATCATGCAAGTCAGTAGTACCATTAGAGGAGGCGATCTCTTCAATAGAATGGAAAGAATAGAGATGGAATAGATTATGAATCTAAGGGCGAATCAGCCGCCTGGGCTTAATCATATAGTACCAATCAAACCCGTCCTAAAGGAAATGAGTCTAAACAGGAAATAAAGTTGTTTTTTTTTTACTGTATTGACTGGATTAACAGAATGAGTTGACTGAATGAGTTACCATCAGATGTAGTACGTAACTGACTCTGCAAGACACTACTGCTATAAGCATACTATTGGTCTATATAGGATATAACGTTGATTTTGATTGGATCAGGAGTAGATGCATTTGTATAAACTACTATTATCCTGGTATCATTTTAACCAGTTGATGGGACCTATCGTGTCCTTTTACGTTTTAATAAAGTAGTGATTTTATCGGGTCGCTGAGGTGGAAGCAGCTCTTGTTTTTGGATTATAGTGCTCTACTGTAGTTGCTGCCTGCATGAATGGCTACCTATGATGCAGTGCACCTGCCTAATATATCATTGACATCATTTAATGGCCCTAGTTGAAATTAAGTAAGGATCAACAATAATTAATACATCATTGATACTCTGAGCACTGCGGTGCACTGCGCAAATGCGCACCCCTTAGGTAAACACTGCTTAGCAGTCAGTGCACACACCCCCAAACTGCCATAGTCAGCACAGCGGTATGCCATGCAAACATGCAGAAACATGCGCCCCATAGGTAAAGAAAACTTAAATGTAAGTGCACACCCCCCCCCCAGGCTTCCTCGTTCAGCATGGTGTGCACCGCGCAAATGGGAGCAGTTAAGCTCCAATCAGCTTAGAAGTTATTGGACACACCCTCTCTTGATGTTAGCTACCTGGTCTGTGGACACCAACATGATTCTCTGCCTACATGGCGGGGATATGTGGACATGGTTACCCCATTATGATATTCAGTATCTCCACCTCATTTGCACAGCGATCAATGCTCACAACCTGGAAAATACACTCTTCCAAGCCCTTCCACATTAGCAACAGCACCAGTGCACTATTGCATGTACTACATGTAGGATCCTTTAATGCATTTCTGTCTCATGATATTAATATTTGATTTTTCCAGGTCTTTTTTTTTTTAATAAGGCATGCTTGTGCACTGTGGTGTGCTGCACAAACATGCTAAGATTATTAAAAAAATATATTTATTTTAATATACTTACTGTAACTTTTGGAACACCAAGAGGATAGTTTTGCTCATATCTGTGTGTGCTATGTCATTTCTGTCTATCTAGCTATAGTATTACAGCCCCTTTTGTCTATCTACAGTCCTGTACATGCAATTTTTTCATGTACACTACAGACACTGACACTGGGTCTCCAGAGCTGCCTATCTGCTTGCTGGATTGCTCTATCTGCCTCATTTGCATGAGATTCACCTGCTTATGAGGTGATTTGCATGCCACGAAAGCAACGCTTAATGAATCTAAAAATGTTTGCGCCCATGTTGGCAGCAAGGTACAATGCCTACACAGTAAAACAAAATGTGTAGGCTTTATTAAATTCCCCCCAATATGTAAATATTGTTAACTGAGTAGAAAGGCAAATGTGAATGAATTTTGGGATAAATATAAGAGGGAAGCAGCAGGTGAGAACAGAGGGTCAAAGAAGAAGTGATGAAGGTAAGGATGTAGTTAGGTTGTATAGCAAATGTAAAAGCATTTACATTCAGATTTGTCATGGAGGAGTCGTTTGAGTTGTGCTCTATATGTGAGGAAAGAGGAGATTTCTTTTAAGCAATGTGGAAGAGATATCCAAAGTTTGGGGCAACACTGTAGAAGGAACGGTTGATAGAGTGCAGTTTAGTTTGGGGTATCTGGAGGGAGTGAGTTAACTGGGGGAGGATGCAGAGTTGATTGGGTGGTTTTATTATGGAGTTTGGCTGAAAGAGGTGGAAAGGTACTTTGTTGAAGTAGTTTGAAAAGAAGAGGCCATAGGAGTACCTCAGCTCTGTAGGAGACTAGTAGCTATTTGGTTTTAGAGAGGGTGTTGCAGTGTTGTTTGGGGGGTGGGTGGAAATGAAGCATCAGATTTTGTTTTCAATGAACTGTAGAGTAAATGAGTTATTTTGTAGGCTGTGGCTATGATTGAGATCCCATATTCAAGTTGAGCAAGGAGGACTCCTTTGCCAAGTGCAGCTCTGACTGGTCTGGAGAGAAAGAGAGATATTTTCTGGGCGCAGAATAAAAAAGAACTGATCATTTTCCTGGTGTTTTCAATGTGGCTTTGGAAGTTAAGTGACTGGTCCAAATTAGTATTTAAAGGATATGTTCATTTCTGTTGGGGAACCATTTTGATCTGTAATATTGAGATTTTTGGAAGTTTTTCCAGTGTTTGTGATGTTCTGAATCATATGTTTTGTTTTGGAAAAGTTTATGAATAGCTTATGGTAGTTTAGCCAAGAATTAAGAGAGTGGAGCTCAGACCGAAGCTCGGTTTAGTCAATTGTGAGGGATTGGAACAAAGAATAACCACATCATCTGCATAAAAATAATAGGAAGGTTAGGAAGATCAGAGAATAGTTTGTTAATAAAGACTGTAAAAAAGAACAGTGGGGTAAGTATAGATCCCTGTGGCACTTCTCTGGTAAGAGGTGCTGAAGGGGATAGGGATGAGCCAGTTTTGACTACGAAATATCTATTTAATAAGAATGCTGGCACCAGGTGACAGTGTTATGGCTAACCTTAATAGTGAAAGGGCAGGAAGTGGTCAATAAGAACAAAAGCTTTAGTAAAGTCAATGAAGTGAGCTCCTGAAAAGTTTTTTTTTTTTTATCCATGTTGAAAAAGATCTTATCTGTAAGTGACCATTGTGCTGTAATTGTGTTCTGGCCAACTCTGGATCCACGTTGCTGAAGAGTAACATGGTGGCACTGATGGATGTAAGTAGACAGTCGATTTTAAATTAGCTGTTCAAGAATTTCCCCAAGTGTAGGGATGATGTAGGTGGGGTGGAATTTCTCCATTGTAGTCAGTGAAAGCCCAGAGAAAAAAGCTCCACAAGAAAGATACTGTGATAGTGTGACGAATTGTTTGAGCATACAATGATGAGGACGAAAACAATGATTGTTTGAGCATGCAAAAGTGAGAAAACAGTAAGTCACAAGATTCATATGGCTAGTCAACATGCAAATATAGTATAATCATGATCATGATGCATATATGATCATGATACAGATAATGCAGTACCATACTTACTTTACACAGTTAGCAGATTCCTCACTAAATAAATGTATCCTCATTCATATTATTTCCCTATACCTACCTGCTAATCCATATACCTAGCTAGCAATCCTATCATTTTACTCTGCTTTACTCCTGCTATTAATCTCTACTACCAGTAATGGCATTCCATCACACACTATCACCTATCAATACATCCTGCAAAATCTCAAATATGCAATTACTTCATCTTCTGTCACTAGCATCACTCACTATACTCACAAGCATTACTCACTATACTCAGAACTCGCTGTCACAAGTATCCCTTCCACTGTTACTTAGTTACACCTACCACGCGATACATAAACCAGAATACCTGAGTATATTTCCCTAACATCTCGTCCAGCCTACTCAATATACGTTACATTAGCGCCCTGAAATGTAGCAAGCAGTAAATGTTCCACCATTATTCAAAATCATCTATGAACTCAAACCCAGATATAAGGGTCTATATCACCATATCAAATGGTGATAATGCCGAATGCCGAAAATATCGAAAGTTCACGAGAACGAACTTGCTATTGTGGGGGGCTGTGTCCCCCATACCCCCCGCTAAATATATATTCCAACTCCAAGGTTGCACTACAGTGAGGAAAGGGAAAATATCCCAATCCTCACTGTACCGCAACCCCAAAAACACAAGTTTGTTCTCGTGAACTTTCGATATTTTCGGTGTTTGGCATTATCACCATTCGATATGGTGATATAGACCCAAATATAACATAGTCTTCAACAGCCACATTGCTAACTTGACAATAATACTAGATGGGGATATCCATTCCAATCCTGGAACTACTCATCTAACCCCAGACCCCACCAAATCAACCCCAGACATCCTGAAGTGGGCTACCACCCCAAACACCTTGTACTTAAAATTATACACATTAACCTAAGAAGTCGCTTTAACAAAATCACAGAAATTCATGCTGGCGTAGCCTACTACTCTCCTGATCTCGTATTAGCCACAGAAACCTGGTTAAAGTCAATTACCAGAGCTACAAATATACTTCCACCAGATTATAATATACTCAAACTAGATAAAACTAACTAAAAAGCAGGTGGAGTTGCTAACTTCTCCAGAAATATTTTAGATCTCTCCACTTCTCATCTCATGCTTCAAACTGAATACCCACAAATCTCTAGCTATCATAGGGCTATACATACAAACTGGTAAAAACATTCCCATCTTGGAAGAGATCCTGTCCTGGATCTTGGCCACGTAAGACTGAAAACCATCTTGCTAGGAGGCGTTAACATAGACTGGCAAAATATAGCCCTAGAAAATCCATCAAATTTAATTCAGCCATACCACTTCTCTTAGTTGATCAAGACTCCTACTAGAATTAACAAGGCCACATCTAAAGACTCTGTCCTAGATTGGATTTTAACAGCCACCCCAAACAATGTTGTTACAAATGGTACCCTGCCAGATAACCAAAGTGACCACCAGCTAAGCTACATAATCAGTCATCTCAAACAGCCTCACAAGGTTCATCACTTTACCACAGTTAGAAAACTCAGTAACTTCAATAGAGAAACTTTTATTTCCAGCCTGTTCCAGAACAACCATGCTTCACTTAAAACTCTTCCCCTTGCATTTAATACAATATTTCTAAATATTCTGGCAAATCAAGCACCATTAAGAACCAAATGAGTTAACAACTAATCAGACCTTTGGAAAACTAAAACAAAGCAACTCATACAACTTTGAGATAAAGCTTGGAAGTCAGGTGTCAAACATCCCCACAACTAGATAGGCAGTTTAGGAACTATAGCAAATAATGCATAAAACATGATAAAAAAAGCTTATAGCAGCACCCAAAATTCATCATCAAACAATCCAGAAAAACTTCTTTGAATCAGTAAATGCGTTGCTGATTCCTGGAAAATCAACCTAACCTAGTCCATTACCATCCAGTACCTCCCAAAAAGTTGCTTCATAGTTTAACTCACATTTTATAAATACAGTAACCTCCTTCCTAGAAAACAAAACTACTGCATATCCAGCCATCACACTCCAATCACTGAAGCCACAGCAGACCTTCACACTCAATTCAGTGCCAACATCTACAATTAACATATATCTATGCACCATGAAGACAACAACTGCCCCAACCAACTTCCATCTGAATACTTCAGAATCTCTGCAGATAGCTATGCATATCATGTCTTGAGTCTAATAAACTGCTCTATCCAAGAAAAATATGCCCTCACCTTATGGAAAAAGATCCTGTATAATACCCTCCATAAAGGTGGCTCACAAAGTAAACCAATTACCTTTCTATTTATTCACTCTCAAGTTACTATATATATATATTACTTCCCATAACCTCCACTCTCCCTCACAGCATGGTTTCAGACCCAATTACAGTACAACCACTACCTTTCTAAAGTTTATAGATATAATAAATCATCATTTTCTGACCTCATCCCTATTTTTGGATCTATCAAATGCATTTCACACAGTCAGTCATCAAATTGTATACTTTCTTCCTATCACCCTCCTCACACAGCTGTTTTTAGTTACCTCACTAATGAGTGCTAAGCAGTAAAATGTTTAGATGATGTATCCTCTTTCCTTCATGCATCTGTCAAAATCCCACAAGGCTCATATCATGGACCACTATACAGCAGTGAAAGAGGCCACCACAGTACAATACATCAATGGCTCCCCTCAATATGTGCTGCTAGGACACTCCTCACACTCCAGACACTCACCCTGAAATCCTTCTCTTACATAGAAGTTTGGCTTGACAACATACAACTCCTCCAGAATAAAAAAAAAAAAAAAAAAAAAAAAAAAGAAATGCTGCTGTACACACCCAGCTCTCAAAACTTTTTTCAAAACTACCTTTAATATACTGGCATCAGATAAGACCAATATATAACTGGTATCCCACACCAGACCATTGGGTGTGATCATAGATGACCACCTGAAAATTGATCTCTGCCTTCTGCAAGCCATAAAGACAATATTCCAAAAGCTTGTCTGTCTATATAGAATAAACACTACCTTACTGACTCTGATAGACAAAACATAGCCACTTCTTTTCTGCCTCCCATATGCCTCTCCTATCCTAACCAATCTCAACTCTCCTCTTCCAGCCAAACTACAATAATGCTACAATAAAGTAGCCAAATTCACAACAAACCAACAATATAGAGCACATCACTACCCGTCTCTACAGGAACTAAACTGTCTCAGACTAAATAATTTTCTGTTAAACTCACAATTAATAACAGCCTTCACATTACTGCAAAATCCTGGAATATTTCCATCTCTTCACTCCATCATTTAACCTTACTCTAAGTCATTTACATTCCACTGACAAATCATTTTCTCCATAACTAAACCTTACAGCAATGAATGCTCTCTGTATTCATACTGCATTGCTAATAACTGGAATATCAGCTGTCTACGAGTTGAAAAACTTTAAATGCCAACTGAAACTACACCTAATCGATAAATGGCTCTTCACCTGTATCACCCAGGTTAAGCTGATACTAATATACCTATATGAATTTGTGCCATAAGTTTCTGTTGTGCAAAACTTAACACACTATTATCACAACTATACCCCCTTTTATCATATATCTTTTATTTTCCTTATGCCTACTCCCATCCATTTATCTTATCTTCCCATATCCTACATTTAGAATAACTCTTACAAATATTCAAACAAATATTCTTATGTAAAAGCTGACAATCCATGAATATTGGGGACTATTGTCAACCATTGAATGTGATAACCATCAGATGGCTGAACACTGAACAATAAGCAGCAACAGTTCACTCAGCGAACTTTCGTTTTATTAACAGGGTAAGTAACTACTTGTCCAACATCTCCCTGTCTTACAACCATTGAATGGGCTAACCATCAGATGGCAGAACACTGAACAATAAGCAGCAACAGTTCACTCAGCGAACTTTCGTTTTATTAACAGGGTAAGTAACTACTTGTCCAACATCTCCCTGTCTTACAACCATTGAATGGGCTAACCATCAGATGGCTGAACACTGAACAATAAGCAGCAACAGTTCACTCAGCGAACTTTCGTTTTATTAACAGGGTAAGTAACTACTTGTCCAACATCTCCCTGTCTTACAACCATTGAATGGGCTAACCATCAGATGACTGAACACTGAACAATAAGCATCAACAATTGACTCAGCGAACTTTCATTTTATTAGCAGGTTAAGTAACTACTTGTCCAACATCTCCCTGATTTACATATGGAAGTGTTTCAAAACCCTTTTCTCCACTGTAGTGCAGTTTTGTAGTTGGTATATATAGTAAGGGGGGGTGTAAGGGACGAAGCCCCCCACATGGGTGGGTTTAAAACACTTCCATGTGTTAGGCAGGGGAAGTGTTGGACAAATAGTTAATTACCCTGTCAATGAAATGAAAGTTTGGGGAGTGAACTTTCAATACTTATTGTTCAATGTTCAGCCATTTGATGGTTAGTCCATTTGATGGCTGAACATAGACCTAAATATTGATGGTACTAGACTGTATATATGTCCCTGTATTTAAAAAAATATTCATATATAGCCTGTGTAATTGCCTTTTTTAATCAAAACTGTTTATAAATGATGTAACTGATGTCAAGGATGTCTGAATAATAGAACTGTTTCTCATAAATAAACTGACTGTAAATGATGAAACAATGCAAATGATATCCATGATGTCTGTATAATGGAGCTTTTCACCTCCACTCCCCCACTGAAAAAGTACAGTTCTTAGTCAGACTTATCCAGTTAGAAAATGTCAATAAATAAATAATAAATAAATGAAAAATAATTGAAATGTAGATCAGAATGAGAGTTTAGATAAAGTTTAGACCCACAGTATTTTATAATAATAGGACTGTGGTAACAAGAACTTCCATGAGAATGTACAGTTGCGGAGAGGGTAGTTCAGTATAAGTAGCCAAGCAGACATGCCAATACAGCACACGACAGAAGATTACTGGCCAAGTAGTAATTTTAAAGCAGGATTGGACAGAGTAGATAAGGGTAATTTAGGGGATTAGCCAGATGTGCTGCATGAGCATTTTTCTAGCTGGGTTATTTTGGTATCTTGCAGGTTGATAAATCTAGGAACAGCATATATGTTACTCCACATTGTATCTATGACTTTCCTCTAGATTCCAAAAGTATATTTTATCCTCCTTCTATATTTATTTATACTATAAATATAACATCTTTTTCTACAAATGATCTGATCAACATTTCATTTAGCCAGCCATTTTGTTTACTAAGAAAGATTTCTTTCTTACAAATGTATACTGTTATGTTATAGTCATTCCATCTTTGCACATTTGCTGTTTCATGTTGTTTATCATGTGCCCCAAGGCTGAACCTGAACACCATCCTGAGGGATTAGTGTTCTACCCTGGTTAACAAAATCAAATAAATAAAAAAGAACCCAATTAAATAAAAATAATTTGCAGATTGTATGTAATAATTTCTGGTATATAATGGTTTCTTGATTTCATGAATTTAATTCTAACCTTAGCTGTAAAATGTTGATTATCTGAGCCACACTCAGATCCAGATGTGATTTTTGCCAACTGTATAGTAGTCTTCTCTTGCTGACTACAAAGTATATACTCAGTATGATTTTGATATTGACTATCTGGTTATTATTTTTAAACACCTTTATTGAATTATCACTTGTGACATAGGCAAATTTACATTTATACAAAAGCAATCAAACTGTATTAACAAGCATTATACATCACATATATGACTGCGGTGGTGGTGCTGCGGTAGTGTTGTCGCCTCACAGTTAGACGTTGCACGTTCGATTCTCAGTTAGAGCACCTTCTATGTGTCGACATGCATAAATGGGCGTTCCTTCATTGAAGGTTGTGCATTAGGCCTGGCAAGCCAGCACATAAAAATCTACTGCCAATCATTAGCGCACCGGAGTTCTGCTGTGGCGACCCCTAACCAGGAAAAGCCGAAAGACAGTTATACATCACATATATGGCTATATATCATATAATCTTAGCAACATTACTCAGTTCCTGTCACTTTTTTAACAAGAAACATCTTTATTAAACCATCACTTATGACTGAAGCAATCATACATTTATGTAAATGAAAACAAACCACACCAACACAATCCTAGTTGCAAGCATTTTACATCACACACCAAATTGACACACTCCCATTTGTAAACATTATACATCATTTATAATCTACCCAATCATTTTCAGTGAAACATTACATAGCTCATTTAAGTTCTGCCTTCCTTTAAACCTCATTCCTCCCCTGTATATATTGTTCCTACAATTTCCATTTTTCCTATGTAGTTTACTCCTACCCTTTTTTAAGATCTCAATTCCAGTTGTTTTATTTCTGTTATTATTATATTCACTACTTCTAATATAGTTAGTTAAGATTTTGATTTCCTGTTATAGTAATTGCTTCTTCTGGCAGGCAACATATATAAAAGTATCCCTTAGGATGTTGGAAAACGGTAGCTGCATTGAACAGTGAACTATATGAGGTCCATGTCCTGCATCATTCGCATTCAAAGGACAAACCTCCATCTTGTTCCAGGTGTACTTTGATTACCAACCTTAGTATTGTAATCATGTATGATGAATGCAACATTCATGATGTTATTTCCAAAAGTTGCTAAAGATCCTGTTAAACTAGTCTACTTTAACCTTTCTAGCATCTGTAGTCGGAGTATAAATTTATATACCAATGTAATATAGATTACTTTGTAGTCTGATTGAGAATATTTGGAGATGTGATCAAACACTGATTTTGGTACCCTTTTTTAATATGAGGCCTACTGCATTTCATATTAAAGATTCTTGACCATAGTAGAATATCTGATGATTATTTGTATTATAAAACCTATCCCAGGCCATTTTAGTTTGCTCTTTCCCAAGATATCAGTGCTTGTTCCTGTCATCTCATCCTTAACCACTTCAGGTTTTCCTGGATTCGTAGTTCTAACATACCACATTTCAAAGGTATATGTTTTTTTACAGCATCCAGCTCTGCCTTTATTTCTGAGCACCTCAGCAGATAGATATCTGGCTTTAATCCAGTCATGTGATAAACTCAGGTATTACTTGCCCTTGCCTGCTCTTCCTCAGTAGTATGCTGGACACCTTCACATCTGAGGTTTACATTTGCAAGTAAAAATTTGTGTATGTCTTTGTTTGCATACATTTTTTGACAAAACTGCTTGAGTGGTTTGCCATTACCTTTTCCAATAAATCTTATTTTGTCTGATATCTCTGCCAGGGCATGACATATCTCATCTTCGGTCGACCTACATTGTGCAATTCATAGCTTCTCTGAGATTCACAAGACCCTTTACTGTGACAAGGTAGCAGTATAGAAAGTGGCCATAATTCTTTCATATCTATTCATTTATTGTCTAGAGAGAGTAAGCCATTCCTAGAAACATGGTTTGGAGGGATCATGGTGTCTTTTTACAAAAAAAGGGTAGAAACATATAGTCCAGTAGCTTTGGGAGATACTACCCTAAAATTATCCATAATAGTTTCCTGAAATCATCTGAAGAAGCAATTACAAGCATTTCTACTCAAAAAGAATAAGTATGCATATATTTCAGAATGAAGTACTGTAGGTTTTTACGTGTCATTTCAACACATTGTAGAACATAATGTTATTGCTAGATGACAAGTATATGGGTGGCTTCTGTAGATATAGAGGCTGCTTTTAATAATGTTAACAGAAGGAGGCTGTGGTAAATAATTAGAGAAAAATAATTTATTCTTATTGATTCAGCATGGGTTACTGTGAGTGACTAACCCCTCATGGTAATCCTTTCTGATTTTGAGACCACCTGACTGTAGTGATTTTCCACAATCAGAAGAGTCACTGTTGTGGGCAGTCCCACTGACCTAGCTACAAGATAATGAGGCATTACAGGGAGGCAAATAGTACTAATTTGCCACTTGCTCTCTCTTAGAAATGCCTGTGGTAACCAACTTACAGACAATTGCTTGGCTGTGTAAATTTGCACTTATAGCATTGAAAATAAAGTCTGCCAAATACTGTGGTCACCCATTGTAGTCAGTGGGAAACACCACATTGCAGGTAAGTTTAGCAACATTCAGTGGACAGGTAATGGTGGCGGGAAATGTGATTTTGTGTATGTGTGTGCATTATATGTGCAGGTCTGCAGCTTTATGAATGGACTAGGATCATTGAATGCATGTGTGTGTTTGGGTGATCACAGCAGAGAGGTTAGATAGCGGATGCACAATATGGATATGTGTGTGTGTGTGCGTGCGTGTGTGTGTGTGTGTGTGTGTGTGTGTGTGTGTGTGTGTGTGTGTGTGTGCGTGTATAGTACTTAATATTGATGAGACGTTAATGCGCTGTTTTGTGTGACCTGTTGGATTAAAAAGTGGAAAGTTTCCTGGTCTGTGTAATTTTCCAGTTCGGTAGTGTGGTTATTGGTAACTTATGCTGGAAATAGCTTCGTTTTTTGGTTAGTGTGTGCGTGTATATACACATATATGAATATCTAAATGTGTGTGTGAGAGTGTATGGGGGATGCCAGTAACAACATGATGCATAAGCTGTCAGAGGTAATTACAACTGCAAAGTGTCTTTTGCAGCAGCAGTAATAAGGAGCTATTCAGAGACATGCAAATTAGCTGATAATGAAGCCTTCTTTATTATGGTTTAACATGCCCCTGAATTCCTTTTCCTGAAATGGTATAAATTGATCTACCTGGGGTAAGCATTTTACATGACTCTGGGACCATCTCTATCTGAACCCCAGTCATTGTGAAGTTAGTATTATTACGGCATTATATAAAGGCGCATGGACACAGGTTAAGGTCTCAAAAAATGGAACTCTTTACTTAATGATTTAAAAATAAGACAGTGATGCATATTTTCCCCATATTTCTGCATAATTTACATAGATAACATATTTGTGGATGTCCTGAAGGTAGGAGCACCTCAACAGGCTATGCTGATGATTTTCTGATTATAGCCAAAGCTATAGCCATAGCTTTATCTGCTATAAGGATTCAAAGAGACGTACAGGGTATGCTTATGTCAGACAGTAATCTTCCTATTAATTTGACAAAACTGTAATGCTATTTTGTAAAAATAATTGAAGATTGCATGGAAGGCACATCAAAGTATAGGTTAAGGTTAAGTGGGCTAACCATACAAGAATTGTTGTACCTCACTTACTTAGGTGTTACATCTTCAAGTAACAGCAGCCGCTATAGACAAAAATGTATGTAAACAGCAACATGCAGAAAATATGTAGCACCTTCTTAAAATGGATGCCAGCCTAGGAGGAACCTCAGTCATACCATTATTAAACTCCTTAAAGTGCAAAATGTCGCTAATATTTAGGTGCATATCATAATCTGGTATAGTGGGGAAAGCATGTGACTTCTTAAACCAAACTGTATAATAATAAGAAAGTTTATGAGTGTTCCTCTTTATTTTCGGAGACATGTGTCAGAAAGGAGTTTGAGACTGACAATGAGCAAGTTGTGTTGGATGTTCATTATTTTAGCAAAGCAGATAAGGGTTAGATTGGAAAGATACACGAATCACAGGAAGTTCAAGTGTATTGAGTCTTGCAACTGTTATGACTTGCCAGTTCTCACTCCAGACTGTTAAACCCAAGGTAAATTTATGAATAAACATCCAAATGTCCAGGTCCATTAGGAAGGAAGATAGTG
Source organism: Protopterus annectens (assembly GCF_019279795.1). Classification (NCBI taxonomy): domain Eukaryota; kingdom Metazoa; phylum Chordata; order Ceratodontiformes; family Protopteridae; genus Protopterus; species Protopterus annectens. The sequence continues at coordinate 1,085,722,611 of NC_056747.1, read as the reverse complement.
CACCACACTGCTTTATCTGCAGGAGGTGTCTATTCCAGACAGCAGGGAGATGCTGAGTAATGAATCTATCTCTCTACTGTGTTTTGTTGATTTGATGAAGCAGGTTTAGATCCCATGTTTTTGGCCTGTTTGATTTGTGAAGGCACATGAGATCCTGGACTATTGGGTCCCTCATTGCATGGAAGGCACATCATATGTCTCTTCTGACGAGCATATTAAATACAGAAAAGAGGGACAGTGCTTCTAGTCTTTTCTGGTAGTATTGTACTGATTAGGAATATGTGCAATGAAAAAAAGAAATAGATGAAAAGGAATTAAGAGTGTTCCATTAACCAATACAATTCGTATAGTTTATGTGGAGTACTATTTGGAATAATTAAACTCCTCTTTAAAGAAACATATAAAATCACAAGAGATTACATTCTACAGTCTACATATAAAGAAATCAATATAGAATTTGTGATAAATAAAAGATATGAATAAGATCAAATCAGCACATTATTCAAAGTTTTATGTTGTGAACTGTCTGAAAATGATAAAGCAGATTGTCATATCGATGTAAAGAAAAGTGAATGGAGACCTAATATAAATCTGAAGTATTAAAAGAAAATGTTTGGTATAAAAGTATAGAAGAATAAAAGAATGATAGTAGAGCTGGGGGAGGGGATGAGAAGATCCAGTGCATATTCTTAAGTCCAATTTAGACAAGTGGGTGGAAGTCTTTGTTTAGACAGATATCTGATCCTAGTCATGATGTGATCATCTCTTTGGGCTCCAAAGGATCTGCTTCTGTTTTAGTCACCATCATGTTAATATGGATTCACTTCAGAATCTTGAAAGCCCAAAATCCTGAATTTCAAAAGACTGAGACCTAAATCTTGAAAGTTCAAAATACTGAAAACTCAAAATACTGAATCTCATAATATCGAAAAAACACAGGACACCAGCACTTACTATAGTCCAGCACATACACATACAGAAATATATTACTCTTCTCTTCCTCTGCACCCGCCCCACCACCTGCTATTTAAATATATCAACTCCGATATTGCACTCCACAGAACAAAATGGCAAACATACCATTATGTGCTTCAAGACTGCCTGTTGTAACCTTAGTCATGTTCCCTTCTAATTTGGTATACTTCAGCATAACTCATCTTAGTGTAGTAGTGAAGTGTGATCTTGGAGTTGAATTATTTAAGTAACAGGGGGAGTTGGGGTGCAACCCCCCACATGGGGGCTGCAGGGGGGCTTGCCCCCCTGCTTATAGTTGCAGAAGAGTAATATGGTTTGTCTTTTATGTATTTCTGTATGTACTTGTGGACTATAGTAAGTGGTGGTGTTCTGTGTTTTTTTGATATTATGAGATTCAGTATTTTGAGTTTTCAATATTTTGAACTTTCAAGATTTTGGTCTCGTCTCAGTCTTTTGAAATTCAGGATTTTGGACTTTTGAGATTCTGAAGTTGTTGTGTCTTTCAGCTTTTCTCGGTTAGGGGTCGCCACAGCAGAACTCCGGTCCGCTAATGATTGGTAGTTGATTTTTACGTGCCGAGTTACCAGCCCTGATGCACAAACTTCAATGAAGGTACACCCATTCACGCATGTCTCCACGCAGAAGACGCTCTAGCTGAGAATCGAACCGGACAGCGTCTTACTGTGAGGTGACAACGCTACCGCAGTGAATTTGTTAATACATATATAGTCCTAGGTTAAATTGTATATATATTTTAATTAAATAATTTAGATTGGCAAAATGACAGTGTATTACATCATTGCAATTAGTGGTCATGTTCTTAATGTTGAAACAATATAAGTTGAAGTGACAATAAAAATGAACAGAAAAAAAATAGTTCCAAAGTTTAGTGATATGTTCCAAATATAGACAGTCACCATTATGATTTTTGGATTTTTAATTTTTTTTTTGCAAAGTGTTCATTTAGTAAGTGCAGTTGTCAGGGGAGGTGCACATGTATAATAACTGGCTGTTGACAGAACATTTTTAAGTTTTATAGAGGATACTGTGGACAGTGTTATGGTAAGTATACAATGATAGATTAGGTACCTCCAAACAGTTGGGGACTTTTGGGCAAGACAGTGAAGTCCTCCATTGATCTGGTTTCTTGCAAACTTAGCAGTTTTATTTTAATTTAGCAGTTTAATTGTAACTTTGCTCCTTCTTGGCTTGCTGACAGAAATATTGATTAGTGAACATTGATCTGGCACAGAGGATATTAAGTAGTTGTGAGTTGCGGTCTTACATACATGTACGTGCTGTTAGGAAGGGTTTGATTTTTTTATAAATTCTTACTTTGTATACTTTTTTATTTTATTTAACTGTGTTGCATGCATTGATCGAATATTAGCCATTACTAGTCTCTTTAGTTTTGCAATTTGTACTAGCTGGATTCTAGTACTAGTAATAGCTTGTATTGTTATGTCACAGTAGTTGTATGTCTTTCTTTATTTATTTATTTTACATTTGCTAGCGCTGTAAGAACTCTGGTCCAAAGACCCTTTCCAGGTCTGACCCAGGCCAAGTGGTAAGAAAATAAGATTGTCTGAATTAAAAAAATTAAAGAAATATATTTAGACGACACTAACAAATTATTGCATAAGAAGTGCAAAAGATTCAAACTCAGAAAAATGCAAAAAGCTCAGATCACAATAAACTACAAATATAAGACTATTTGAAGTACAGTTAAATAAAAATAGTAAATTATGTACATGGACTACATAATGCAATAGGCACGAGGCATCTAGTTATTTCAGCTGCACAGGACTGTAATTCATAGTCATACAGATTCCTAAGCAATGCACTGCTGCTGTTTAAGGAATGTAGATGAATTTTTATCTGCAAGTGCTGGGTGAGTTGTGCTGTAATGCTCTTAACTATAAATATCAGCCCATGTCTCTAAAGAGTCACTTATATTTCTCACTTCAGGCTTTGGACGCTTACCTGCTTGATCTTGTTTGCTGACCACTGAAGTGTTTCTGTCAGGGATTTCTTTTCTTTTATTTATGAAACAGCTTTGTGAAACTTTACAACTTTAAAATAAAATGAAATGATTGCCAGACCAAATGCTTCTTTATTATTAAAACTTTCTGACTGTTCATACTCACTAGCACCTTTTGGGTCTTTTGACACAACATTTTTCTGTTAGGAAGACTTTAAAAAGAGTTGTACAGTGCAGTTTTACTTTTGGCAAGGCCCACTGTGTTATGAATAATGCTGTCACCTTAGTTTTATAATTAGTGTAACTGTTCTCATAAATAAAGTTATATAGAGATTCTTCAAATCACTAAAGGAGGAATTTACTAGAAATAAAAAGATTGCCATTACAGCATCATACTCTATTTACATTTCTTACCAGATAGTACCTCACAGCATTCTTCTCAATGTCTCATCAAAAGAATACTAGACAAAGCTTAAAATAATGGCTGGAAAATGGTTCAAAATCACTTTTTTTAATATTACTCTTACAAACTTAGAAAGTTGCTAGAATAAGGTATTTTGCATTAGCTTTCATTATCTGAAGGACATGAAGCCTGGAACTCAGTTTTTATGTTATTATTTACTGACTTCAGTACCCAAAGATTTGTCAGAAAGCCACAAATTTTATAAGGAACAGATCATAAATATAAAGCAAACATTTGTGCATTCTGTGAAATTCTGGACATCTGAAAGGTATGCATCCCACACTTCACCTATGAATTGTCAGCGCTTAACCTGATGAATACACAGCTTAGCAAATTAAACTGGTCAAGATTCAACCAACAGAATAAAATGAAGTGTCTTTTGCTGGGAAAGGAGGGCCTTCCCCCACCCTCAAACATATATATATATATGTATATATATATATATATATATATATATATATATATATATATATATATATATATATATAAACTTCATTGTTGTACAAACAACCACACACACACACAAAACAAAGGAATCACTGTTGATGCACACCCTTAGTAGAAATTGCACTGGCAGCAATTTTCTATAGAAGACTCTCATATAGACTGTGTTCCATCTGACTTACTCACGTAGTAGGACTCTGTCCTTGTAGTCAGTAATCAGTCAGCATTCATCTACGTCTTTCACTTATAACATCTCATCTGCTTAGCAATTAAATGCATGGAGGTATTCTAGTTTGAATGCAAACTTCACACTAAGGTCACCCAATCCTAAAACTGCAATAGGTAACCAGTCACAAAACTGCAATGTAAGCCAGTGCAAATCAGTGCAGCATAATGTTATTGGAGAGCCATTTTTCCACTGTATTGAAGGTAATTTGGGTTAATATGAATAAAATAGCTGGTGAGGTGTCAGAACAAATCAAGGTGGAGCCATCCGCATATTGAATGCAGGTAGTATCTGGGATGACTGAATGAAGGTCGTTGATAAAGATGGAGAAAAGAAGGGGTCCTAGTATCGAGCCCTGGGGGACTCCTAATGTGATGGGTAGGTAAGATGGTAGCTTGTCCTGTCATAGGACTGCCTGTTGCCTGCCCTACAGGTAGGATTGAAACCATTGGAGTACATGGTTGTTTAAAGAGAAGGCCTTCAAGGTATTTATAAGCATTTTGTGGTCAACCATGTCAAAAACCTTGGATAGATCTAGAAAGAGTGCTGAGGATAGTTTGTTATTACGATTATGATCAATGACATTAGAGAAAGAGAGGAGGCAGAAGTAGTACTGTGGTGTGGCTTAAAGCCATGCTGAAAGTTGGACAACAGCTTGTTATATGTGAAGTAGTGCATGAGCTGTATGTGTACACACTTTTCCATAATTTTAGCTAGAGGTGACAGAATAGCTATGGGTCTAAAGTTTGACAGTTCAGTGGAACTACCTCCTTTATGGAGAGGTATGACATGGGAGATTTTCCATATAGTGGGTACAGTAGCTTCAGATATAGCTCTCTTGATTAAGATAGAGATGGGGTAGGCTATGGTGTCAGCAGCCTTTTGCAGATAGTCTGCTGGGAGGAGGTTGGCAGCCGTGGTGGTGGGTCTTCATTTCTTAAGTAGGGCATGAATAATTTGAGTAGGAACAGGTTGGAAGGTAAAGTATGTTTGAGTACTGGGTGTGGCTACATTAGAATTAGAGCCATTGGGAGAGAGTTGGCTGGCTAGAGACTGTATGGTCTCTGTGAAGAGGCTATTAAAGTTATTAACAATGTCTACTGGGGATTTTTGTTGGAAGTTGAGGGGGGTGGAGTGGCGGTTTGGTTTGGGTGGAGTAGTTTGTTTATTCCTGCCCAGAACTTTTGAGGTTTGTTTTGGTGTTTTTGCAGTAGATGGTAGTAGTGGTTCTTTTTGTCTAAGGTTATGGATATTTTGGTGTCATTCCTTAGCTGTCTGAATCTTAGTTGATCAAGTGGGGCTTTTGTTTTTCCGTAGGTGGCCCATGCATTGTTTCTGAGTGAAATTTTGGTTTTGGTATCTTTAGAAAGCCAAGGTGCAATATTAACTTTGGTTCTAATAGAGCAGCTTGGAGCATGGGAGTTAAGAATAGCAAGGAATTTGGTGTTAAAGTATGCTTCTGCTTCATCTAGGGGGAGACTTTTTAGTACTGACCAGTCGCATGCCTTAAGTTCATTTTGAAACTTGGTGAGAATAAAATTCTTGTTGTTTCTTAATGTTCTATAGGTGGGTTGGTAGGAGCAGTCTACTTTGAGCTTGATTCCATAGGTGAAACAGTGGTCACTTAGGTCATCAGGCCATCAGGCAAAGTGCCTGATTTATAAGATTGAAGATGGGTATTGACGGGTATCCAGTCTAGGGTACTTTCCTTGTTACTGGGTTTTCCTGTCCTAGTGGGGGAGGTTATGATTTGAGTAAATCCATAGAGGTTTATGTGGATTGTGGGGGTTTCACAAGAGCAAATGTTCCAGTCAATGTTGAAATCCCCAAGAACAACTGTTTCTTGGGGGTGGTTATTGGATAACCGATATAATAAGTCTTCTAAGGTTTCTGTGTTCCTCCCTGGGGGAATGTAGATACAGACAATGTTTACATTTCTGTTTTTGTTAATTTGTAGTTTTGAGATAAGAATTTCAGCATTATTGAACTGGGGTGGTTGTTGGGTGTCTATGCTGACAAATAGGGTAGACTTGTAAAGTATGGCTACCCCACCACCCTTTCTCTTGGTACGGTCTAGTCGAAACATACTATACACTGGTGGCAGAATCTCATGGTCCTTGGTGGCAGGCTTCAGCCACGTTTCTGTTAGGCATAATATATCTGGGGAATGAACAGCTAAGAGGGCATGCAGGTGCTGAGTCTTGTTATTTATGTTCCTAAAGTTTAGATGGCAGGCCAGCAGTGAACTAGGAGGTCTATTTGTTGGAGCTATCGTGGTAGGGGATATAGTAGGGGGATTAGGTCCAACAGGTGGGGATGGGCCAGGGTTTGGGTGGATGTCACCATCCTTCGTGAGGTTGTTGTGTATCCTGAGTATGAGTTTTAAGATTTTGAATAAAGTTTTGTAATAGTGTCTAGTTTTATGACTAATGTAACTAGGTCTAGTAAGATGGTAGTATTTAGGGGTTAAGGAGGTAAACATGAGGGGAGTGAGTAAGGGTGCATTATTATCTGTTGTTGATGGGGTTGATGTTTGGAATTTAGGGTAGTGGAAACCTGTGTGATCCTGCTATTCGTAGGTGGTTAGGAGATATGGGATGAGTAAAAGTGGTAGAAGTAGAGTTAATAAGACTATTTTGGCTGATAGCATACCTACTGAATGGTACTTGGAACTTAGGCAAAAGGAATAGTAGAGTTGAAGGACTGGTGGTATCAGGTTGAGAGTGGTGCTGTTGAGTGACAAGTTGTTACTGATTGGTTTAAAAAAGTTGGGTGTGGTCTAGTACCAAGAAATGTAGCAACACCAGGGGCTGTAAGGATTTGGGTCAGGGTGGGGTGCAAAGCAAGCCCGAGTGAAGAGAGGGCAAGCGGAGCAGGGATGAACCAATGCCTGTACTAAGTTGTAGCAGTTTAACCTGTATGAGGAAAGAGGGGGGTGGGGGAAAAGAGAAGGCAGTAGGAGTGGTTAGAGGAATACCTTGATTGAATAACACCACACCAGAAGTAAGTTGAATGCAAGGGCCTACAATCTGCACTTAGCACTGTAATGTTACTTGCACTCGGCACTTTAATTTTACTTATGTTTAGCAGGAAAGACAGACCAACAGTATACAATTTTGAGGATTATTACAAGGGTTACCTGTTCAAATGTCAGACACGTAAGTAAAACTTTCAACAGGAATCTATGTCTGAGTGTTAGAAAGCCAGACAGGTATAAATTATACCTGTAAAAATTAGGATCAGAGAGACAAATGTAAGAGTCAGTGTACTTTAGTTACAGGGGAAGGAGGCAAACACTCAAGTAGAAAAGAGCCCTATGGCTGACCAAAATGGTGACTTGCTTAATTACACAGCACTGTAAGAGAAAGCTTAATAAATGCTTTTTGTGTGTATAACCTACTCTGATTAATTGCTGGGAGAAACAATTTTTGTTGTGTTTTCCAATTGCAATCCTGTAGACACAGTTATTCAGGAGCTGCAGTATGTTAGTGTAGATAAATGTGAAGTTTAATCTGATTAATTGCTGAGAGAAACATTTTTTGTTATCGTGGCCAATTGCAGTCCTGTAAACACTGTTATTCAGGAGCTGCAGTTTGTTAGTGTAGGTAAATGTGAAATTCAAACTGAGTCAGGCAAGGGTGAAAGAGAGAAGGAAATCCTGAGCACCTAGATTTGAAAATGATGGCTAATAATGGCTCATAAAACATAAGTATGCTACATTCTAGTGTATCTCTGCAGAACTGACTATTAAATCATTAATAATACAGGTAAAGGTGACTGAATGGGTAGCAGAGAAATGTTTCTGTTTTAAAAATACATTACTTACATGACAGGAAAAAGGCAAACACAAGTCTAGTGCCCAGCAGGGAGTCATCAACTAAAAATGAACTTCACTGTAGTAAATAATGCATTTACTGTAAATGTTCTGTGAGCTTGCATTTCACTACACTTTTACTGTTACCACTGAAGACCCTTTCAGCTATGTGGTATTCTGAATTTCCAAAAGAGAGTTTCTGTAGACATATTAAATTCATTGTTTCCTCTGCCCACCTTAGTAATGAGTGTTAATCCTGATCTAACTCTGTCACTGCTTCTAACGCTAAGCCTACACCTTACCTAAACAAAAACTAAAAAAAAAACAGCACAAAACTTTCCATAGCACTATCACTAAATAAAACAGTCTCAGACATGCACACATGTGCATCAACATACACATAACAATGGATCTGTCCCCTATCCTAAAACTTTCTTTAACCCGAATATTCAACACTTGCATAGACACCAACTCTATCCCCTTACCTAACCCCTACATGGACCTGAAATACACACACACACACACACACACACACACACACACACACACACACACACACACACACACACACACACACACACACCACAATACAAATGCACTTACATTTCAACAAAACAGATGTTCAACAAAACCAGTATTCACACAAACAAAAAAAAAACTGCACTTCATTCTGCCAAACAAATGAATCTTCAATAAAATGAACTGCACTCATATAGCCTGTTATGTAGAATTAAAACTCCATTTTATTTATAGGGACAATATAAAATATGCTTTACTTTAGAGTGGGAGATAGCATAAATCTATATAAACATTCTTATGCATAGTTTTTCAGGAAATAAACAGTCTATGTAGTGACTGCAGACACTTCTGAAGTTCATCCCATAAATGTGGAAAAAACCCCCAGTTCTTATTAACATTTTTTTTTTCAGGAAATAAACAGTCTAAGCAGTGAATGCATACATATTCATAGTTCATCTTTCTGAAAGTCTTTCATTTTAAACAAGCAGTTCATGCTCAAGTCCCTCCAGCTTTAGAAGTTATTGCATAGACAAATTATTCTCCTTACCCTGGAGAACAGCTTTTCAAACATTTAGTAAAGTTTCCTCTAAATACAGAGTGTAGAAAATACCTTCCAGTTCCTTTCCAGTCCATGGAGACTCACTATTCTATTATTCAGAAATATGAAATTTCTAGAAGCAGTAACCCTTTTGTACTCTGTCTATAACTAGCTGTGCCCTGGTTTTCCTACAAGATCTCTGTTCCTGCTTGTTTTGGTTTTAAATGAGAAGTCTCCACAACCACTGCTATATCACATGACACCTGCCTTCCCACAGGTGAAGAACCATCAGTTTGAGCCCCTGTGGATGGCCATCATACCCAGTACAGTGCAGTCACATTACGATGGTAGCACCCTACATGATGGGTCATGACGAATTTGGCTGGCTGGAGGGGTAGTGCCCTAAGAACAAGTTTAGAATTACCTTTCTGTCCATAAAGCCCCTTGAAGGGGCTTGACAATAATGGTAAAGTCTGACCTTTAAAGATAATATTTCATTGTTATCAGGGCCCATTTATTTGCTAAATATTCCCTTTTAATCATCACTGAGTAATACATCTAATGTAGCATTAGTATGTGGCTTTTGAAGCAAATGGGACGTTCATTCCTTTCTACACTTTGTAACAGGACTGTCTGATCCCTACCTTGGAGGTGTAAGTGAACACAATAAAAGTTTTTGAGAAGTTTAGAGCTATTAAGGTGAGTTCTGTGCACAACATGCCTTTCAATTTCTGAAATGCTTGATCTGTGACACCTGTTCATATGATATTAAATGGGGCCCTGCCCTTAATTAGACTGGTCAAGTTACGTTAATAGAGGCACTGCTGGGGCAAACATTTGATCATTGTTTAGTGGGAGTAGCTTCAACATATGAGGGCATACTTATTCTAATTATGGATGTTACAACTGTGAAATGAAAAATGTCATCTATTTGGCTCAGTGCTTGTTTTGCCAGCTTATTATGTGGGTAAAACTTCAAGAAAATTTAAAGAGTGTATATATGAACACATTTTAGATATTAGAAAGAATAAGGCGACAAGTACTTTGTATAAACACATTATGTTGCTCAATATCCAAAAGTTTGTTTTTTTAGTGATAGATCAAGTTAAGAAAGACCCTCAGGGTAGAATTGTTGATTGACATTTAAACCTATGTAAATTGCAATGGCAGTTGAGGTTAAATGCAACAACTTACCCGGGATTGAATGAAACTTGCTCTTTAAATTCTGTTTTACAATTAAAACATTTTGAAGTCTTGCAATCACTTAATTAAAGTTTAGGTCATGTGATTTTGAATTGGTTTTTAATACTGTTTAAGCTGTCATTAGTATGTGTTATGTCATTTCTGAAGAAGTTCCATGGAAAGAGTTGGACCAAAAGTGCTTAACTTTTATTACAGTTCTCTTTGTGGATTTTATCTAGCTGATCATTTACTACTTACTCTGTGCTGTGCTGCAATGGGTATTGTGTATATACAAGCATCGAAAAGCTTTAATGTATTTTTTGTAGTGGTCTGGGACAGTTCCTTATTGCATCTACCTTTTCAATCTGAAGATAAACTACTGCCTATTACATAGCACGTACATGGCGCTTCTTTGATGCCTGTATTACACTTAGTTGCATTTGTTGTTAGTCCAGTACGGAATATGTAGGCCAAAACAGCCTTATTACAGTTAGTTGCATTTGTTGTTAATCCAGTATGGAATATATAGTTCTAAATAACCTGCACTATAGGGAAATTACTTTCTTCATCCTCAGATTAAAATTCCAACATCATCCTAACAGGTTGCCAAGTATCTTTTGTTAAGTCAGAGTGCTTTGTACGTGTCCTGTGGAATGTGGCTGATGCTCCAAAGAGACCAGATGGAATGATGCTATAGTGAAAAAAGCCATCAGACATGGAAAACAACACTGACAAGATGGTATTTAGTTTCTGATGGCATTGCTAAATGTGATAGACACATCAAGTCTGAGGACCGTTTCAATGGGGTCATTTCACTTATTTTGGGATTTCTCTATATCGCAGAGAATAACCATTTTATTTTCCTCTTCCTTAACTGCTAGGTGTTAGGATTCTGGTATCCATTGTGGCTTTAGATATACCTTTTTACCAAGCACAGATTCATTATTAATCTGGATTAAATTCTCTTGCCAGACAACTCTGAAAATGTATCTCTTCTGATCAATATAAACTCTAAAAACTTTGTTTTTACATTGATAAATCTTCTCTTATCTACACTTCAGGACATGTTGTGATAGCCTTAACTTCTTCTGCAAATGTATTCATTCCAAATACTTATTTTTTTCCCCAAGGCTTCAAAGCAATTATGTAGCATATCTGTTTGGCTTTCCTTTTTAAAGGTTGTCTTACTTTATAATTTACTTCACATATCTTTCCTATAACTTCAAAAGGTCTTTTCCATTTTTTGTGGAAAATTTTCTTGATAGAGTGCACCAACACAAATACTTGATATCTGTAAGCCATGCATTTCTATTGCGTGTTCATTGCTGGGTTTTTTGTGCCCTTTCCAAGTGTTATTACACTATAGGCATTGTTGTTAAAGGTCATGTTTAACACTTTTTGTAGCACATCTTTTTTGCTGTAATTATGCTCTTTTCATGTAAAGCTGACTTTCTTATTCTATAACATGCAGTTCCAACTTTAGCTATAAGAGTTCAGCTGTATTTATTACATATAATAAACTTGTGTTTATATCTACTGTATGCTGAGAAGCTTCCCAATTACTTCTTAATTTTGTTTTATCTGGTGGCATCTTTTGATGATGCCATAAAGGGGACAAACATGTGATTCAGTGTCTTGAGGTTCTAACCTGATGGGAGTCCTAGTATCCCAGAAACAGGTAATAAGATTCTATAACATTCCTTGCTAATGAAACTCATTTCTTGTCCTTCATATATCCTGATTTTACTTGTGGACTTGGACCAGCCATTCAATCTGGACAAATATTGTCTAGTGCAGCAGTTCCAGCAGTTTTATCAGATCCAGGATTACCATCGGGGAACAGGATCTTGCATGCAGGTATTTTTGCATGGATAGATATTGTCCAGTGTAGGAGTTCCACCTGTAGGATATCATTGCTATTATACCTGAATTCTCCCTATCCAAGATGAGGATTGGGTTTTTGGGGCCATTAACCCATCAGAGAATACAATCTAGTTTCACAAACAGGACACTGTGAGATGTTCCTACAGGAGTTTGGGGGCTGGCTTGTATTACATCAAACTGCACGTGAATGGTTCCACTTTCTCTGGCTCTGGCTCTTCGAACCTGCAGTACAAGTCCACCTGCATGTGAAATTCAGTACTGTAGGCAGTTTAGCTTTCCACCAGGTACAACTTACAGTACTTCCTCCTATGTACTGGTGAACCTTCCACCTTGCCAAGAAGTCCATTAAGTTCAATGTATATTTTCCATTCCAGCATTAATCCAGTCAATGTATAACATACAAAAATACCTCTCTATATATCGAACTGTATATTATAGTATTACGTATGTGTTATTAACTGTTTGTCAGGTGCTGTACATTTTTCAAGTAGTCTTATGTTCCAGTTTGTTTTTATTTTTTTATTTTAATATAAATGCATTTCATTATTTCCTGATTTCTCTGCTGGTCTGATTCAGTGACCAATTGGCTGTGCTGGAGTCTGTGTCACTTTGGTGAAATTGGCTGCAAACTACAGAATACATGCCTACCCACTACAAGTTGTTACCCCCTGTATTACATCATCAGAATGAAGGACAATATGACATGGCATCAGGAAATGCATGCAGAGATCACAAAATGCAGCAACTAAAAATATAAATTTGTTAATTTTAGTAGATATTGTTGCTGTGAAGAAACTAAAGTAAAGACTGCATATTTTAGAACTGGAAGGTCCACTTTACATGAAAGTAGTTTAATTATAGCAAAAGTAAAATTATATACAAAAACGCCTTTGATCGTTAACCTCTCCTATAAGTCTGTAAAATATTTAATCGAGTTTCTGAAGAGGATATTTTAGTTTTCCCAAGTGTCCTTCTCTTTATCTAGGAAGACTTAGGGATATCATCCATAACTTTTCAAATGGAGCAAATCCAGCAAAGGCTCGGGATACTTCTGTCAGAGTGAAGAAGAGATACAGGAGTAATTTGTCCCAATTCTTTCCATTTCATTCTATTGCTTTCTTTAATATAGTCTTTAAGGTTTTATTAAAATATTCAGTTACACCATCTGTTTACAGTCCACCATGATTCTTAGTTGTTTCATTTTAAAGACTTGGCAGAAGTGATGCATTAACTTGAACATGTACAGAATGCTTTGGCCCTTAATAATTTCTGTGGGAGCACCTGCTCTAGAAAAATGTAGTACTAATGATTTAGCTAAGACTTAGTATTAAACTCGTCATAAGGGTATTGTCTAGGGAGATTTTGCTGCAGAGACAAATATTGCAAAATATACTGATGACCATTGTTCAACTTCAGAGAATACATATAATAGACACTCTATTTGCTCAAATGAGGGATCTTTTATAGGAAATGGTATTTCTAGATTGCATACCATTCAACATCTTAGCTCAAGAAACATGAACAAAGAAAAAAGTAATAGGAGGAGCCCAAGATCAGTGACAAATCTTCATTCCTTTTGCAGCTCTGCTTCCCCAACATTCTCTTTGCTGGGCCTGGTGGTGTGAGTACTTCCCTCATTTTTCATTTTCCAAAGATCATTGAATTGGGGTGAATCTTGGCCAATTCTCACGTAATGTGATATGTTAGTTACAAAGTTTATGAGTGGAATACTTTGACTAGAAGGGTTTGCATTGCTACTTAGGTTCTAGGATTAGGTTATAGGATACCCTATTTTGCCCCACTGTATGCACATTACTTAACTGCTTGTTTACCAACAGTTTTGATTTTATAGTTCATTGCAATTTAACTAGCCTAATCATACTTCCTGAGTCTAATAAATCTTGCAACTCATTTCATTCTACTAAAATATTTCATTTTAGGTTTGTTAGAGCCCAATGACAAAGATAGATTCAGCATTTCTTGTAGCAAATAAGTATTGTGTTTTCTCATGCTCAGTAGATACACTTTCAAATAGAATGGTTACCATACCACTGACATGACAATTTTTACTGGTACAACACTATTACCATTAGTTCTGCTATACATTGTTATACTTTCTGGAGCAACACATTTAAAAGAAACTTGTTCAGAATATAATTCATCTTGATTGTTTACAAGCAGAACTTAAATGGTGGCTTGCTATTAGTCTTTAGTGCATGTAAATCACAACTAGAGTTTGCTACTTCCATTAGTAGCAAGCGTTCTACAGAAACAAGCAACATTTCAGAAGATTTAAGGTCATTCTGAGACATCCAATTTCTTAAGTTTCCAGTGAGTATCCTTTTACTTATCCACAGCCAATATTTCTAGCTGGTTTGCATCATTTACACCTGGTTCTAATGGCAGCTGTAAAATTTATATTAAATCAGACATTTGGGATCCTATTGATTTGTTCATAATGAATGTTGAGTAATGAATTTTGAAAACTCACAGCTGCAGGGAAGCAACAACTCTTATAAATAATATTTTTATCAGTTTTCAATAGTTACATGCATCAGCATCTCCCAAGTCCATTGTAGGTTTTAAGTCAGTCTGTAATTACGCGTGAGGACAAAATTCTGTACTATTTCTCTGAAGTAATTTTTCTCGCCTTGCATATCATTGAAACTTTTTTCAGGTAGGCCTCAATGTCAACCAAATATCTGAACTTCCTAACTGGTGCAATAGTTCTTAGAACACTTGGTGAGATGACATGCAGATTTATCATGCTGTTGATCTATTTATGCAGGATTAATAAGTACTAGTCAGTCACCATACTTCTTTCCTGGACAACTACAGTAGCTGTCACCAAAATCTTGAATAACTTTTTCAGTTTTATTTTACACAAATATAACAACACAGAGATAGAAGCCAGACCTTAAGCATGCTCTCTTCCACAATAATCCTGTTTGCAATGTTTATTCTTCTATGAGCACATGGGTAGCATGTCAAAAATGACTTGTTATTTTCTTGCACAGGGTTAGAAGAGTATGTCATTCATGGAGAATGAAAGCCTGAGTTTCCATAGTTAATTATTTGGGCAGGGTGAGTGGGGGTACACTGCCCTGATGTACGGTTACAAGGATTTTACATGTTTACATGATTACACGGTTATTCATGTTATGATTAATATTTTTAATGATGCAATAAAGTAATGTTGGAAGTTAATAAAGGTCGTCAGATGTCATTTTGGTATGACATGTTTTATTGGAAGGGACCGGGATAAATAACTTATGGAGGACAAGCAGCACAGAATCACAGACAATTTTACAGAAAACTGTGTTTTGCTGCCACCTGAAGACTAGCAATGTAATAATTTTGTTCTGCATGTATTATACAAGCAGTTAGAAAATCAATTCTGTAGACTTCAAAACATTATTTACATTGACAGCATAAAATGCCTTATTTCAGCATGGTGAATAATATAAATTACCATAAACAGCTGTAATATACATTTTCATGAAGTAAGCAGCTTAGTAGTGAGTGTAAACACTTTAATAATTCAGATTCCTGACACACATTCATATTGTTCCTTTTTTAGATAAACAGTCCCGTACTCGCAGACTGAAAGCACGTCACTCAAGTCCCAACATTAGAAGACGTTATCACATAGATAAACCATTCTTCTTAGTCTGGGGAACAATCTGTCAAACACCTGTTACACCACTTCTAATATAGGGTGTAGACATACCTTGCAATTCCTTTACAGCCCATGGGAACTCATAATCTTTCAGAAATCTGACATTTTTAGCACCAGATGCTAGACCAAATGGCATATTATTTTTCTTATCCAACCTGAACAGTCTTAAGAAAATTAATAATATGAGTGCTGAGGAGAGTTTGATGCCTGACACTTAATGCAATGAATTGAAACCATCAACTTTTGTAAAACATTTTCTTGTCGGCCAGGTTTTGATTCCTTGATTTCCACCACCTTCATTTTCCTTTGTGTGACTTTGAGTGGCTTAATTGACCAGACAAAGCTTTTTTTTGAGGGAGTGACAGCTGGGATGGTCTCTTAGATAAGTCTTTTTGATTGCATTCCTGGTGACTACCTATAAACCTAAAGACTGAAGATATGTCTAAATGGATACAAACTATTATGTAGGTGATGAAGTTAAAACAGAATTTTTTTCTTTTCAATACAGTATAAATGGTGCTTATTAGCTGAAGCAGGAATATACATGCTTTTTTAAGGGTGGAATGTGTGTTTTAAATTTACAGATAGGCTTACTAAAAAGGTGATGCATGAATATATTTAGCATCCCATAAGTGATTACTAGTGGCGGCTCTGGATGTTGAAATGAATGGAATATGACTAGGCTTGTAGGACTTGACCAGTCTTGAGTTGAGACTGACAGTAATGTGAGCATTGAGAAGAGTCTGGCAGTTGGTGCAGTGGATTGAAACTATGAGCTGATTACAGGCTGTTTCTCATGGTCTGGTGTTTGATTCCCACAGTATTCACCTGCCTGTCTGGGCATGTTACTTGATCAGACTGTGCTCTGGGATTTTGAGAAGCTGGAATGGTTTCCTCAATTATGTCCTTAACTGCATACCTGGTGACTGCCTTATGAACCTACATGTCAAATGTATGTTTAAATGGATACAAACTACTTATATGATGATGAGGATATGAAAGTGAAACATATTTCTGCACAATATTGTTGGTACATATTAGTTGAAGTGGGAACATATATGTTTTGAGCATTCAGATAAGGTTATAGAAGGACTTTTGTAAAGGTACCTTTGATTTGATATAAATAGTGTTTAGTGTTGGCTTTGGATGTCAGAATAGATGTCATGTGATTTTGCTTGTGTAAAATGAACAGTCTTGACAAAGTTAATGGTGTGAGTGTCAGGGAGAGATTGAGATCTGGCAATTGATGTGGTGGATTGAAACTATGAGATGTTGATGGGCTGTTTCTTGTTGTCCTGTCTTTGATTCCTAAAGCCTTTGTCTGCATACTGCATGACTTGGAGTGGGTTGATTCACTAAACAATTCTCTGGATACTTGGGAAAATGGGATAGCCTCCTCAATGATCTCCTTGACTGCATCCCTGGTAACTTCCTATAAACCCAACATATGTTTAAATATATACAAATGAAATGATAATAAGACTCTAAAATACATGTTTTTTTTCTTTTTTTTCATATTTTTTTGGATGCTTTTTAAAAATATGCACACTTATAAATAGACTATATATAGCATTTATTTGATGGTAAATATAGTGGTCTGCATATTTAAAGTAAGGGCAACTAGCATAAGTGGGTGTAAGAGAGTAAAAGAAAGTTAGAATGGTCCTCTAAGTAGGATTTATATTTAAACTAAGAAGCATAAGTCCATACAGAGAAATTGGATTATTTGTAATTTTGCTATATTTAATATTATTATTTGATTTCTGCATCTTTTGTCAAATAGAGTTTTGACGTAAAAGTTTTCCTTTTGTTTCCATACTGCTATTATTCTAAGGAACTGGGTTACTACTGATATATTAGAATATTAATAAGTAAAAGCAATGTGTGTGTGAGTCAGATATAAGATGTCTTCTCTAAAATGTGTTTCCTTAAATGTAAATGGCCTCAACAGAGGCAATAAGAGAGGTGGTTTGTTTAAATGTTTAACAATACATAAAACACAAGTGGATTTTTTACAAGAAATGTATTGGAAGGTTATATTAATATATTAAATACAAAGGAATATACAGTACTATCAAGTCCTAGATTTAAAGAAAAACAAACGCATATAGCAATCTTGCAAAAAAAATTCTGTTATGATGCCTAGGGTTATTGACTCATATAGTGATGGTAAGGGCATTACTGGATATCAAAAGAGAATATTAGCCTTAACAAATATGTACTGGGTTCTGACATGCTAAATTATCTAGGTAGTATCTGGAAACTTTAACTTTGAATATGAAGGAAAGAATAATAATGACAGGAAATGTTAACTGTGTACTTGAAGGAAATGATACTAATATAATTAACACACTTAGAATTTCAGCTTAACCTCAGTGACTTACTTAACCTTATAGATGTTCATAACTCTTCTGAATTAAAGGCTTCTGCTTGCTTTCATCACTCTTATTGATTTGATATGCAGTCAGGGGTGGCTCGTGCTATAGGACTGCAGGACTGCAGCGGCCCCCCAACCCACCTGTAGAAAGAAAGAAGAAAAGAAAAGAAAAAAAAAATGCGATTCCTGGAACTCCAAACATACATGCTTGGAGTTCCTGGTACTCCAAAAACATCCACGAAAAAGGATCAATGCTACCAGTTCAGCATGGTTTATTAACTTACTAGTTAAAAATTTGAAGTATTCTTTGCATTGATATTTTGTGTGTTTGAGCTTTAAGAAAATGTACTTGATGGTTAATTGATTGTGATTAATTAGATGATGTCACTATATATGAGGGATGTAATGTATTTGAAATTGTTCCATTGAAGGCGAATTGCCGAGGTACCAGAACGCATGGATTATTAAATGTATTTTATACATCCTGAAAGCTGATTTTTTCCTTCCTTCCTTTTTCGTGGATGTTTTTGGATTAGAAGAGTTGTGTGCTGGTGTGTTTTTTCGTGAGTTCCTGGTACTCACAGAACTCCGTGCAGCCCAGAAGTCTGTGCGGTGACAACCGCACAGAATGGAAGGACAGTGGACTGCATCACTCGCAGGCTGCAGCCTCCAACCTACTCTCACAGGGAAACCAGCCGGCCAGGAGAACCAGAAACCAGACATTAGCTTGTGTGGGCTAAGGAGACTGCCTAGCAGATTCAGGACTGCTGTTAACAAAGAGGAGACTGCCTAGTGGATTCAGGACTGCTGCTACCGAGGAGAACACTGGATTTAGTAGGTAGGTTTTGTGTGTGTGTGTGTGTGTGTGTGTGTGTGTGTGTGTGTGTGTGTGTGTGTGTGTGTGTGTGTGTGTGTGTATGTGATGCCCCAGTTGCTATATACTGGTGACTAGAGAGAACACATGGTGGTGGGTAGAGAATACTCAGGCTTGAACCTTGTACCTTGCGTGTAGGTGGCAAGGGCCTGAATTTCCTACCCACCACCATTTGTAAAAAATGTGCTGATTTTTGCCTCATATTTGTTCTGTTCCTCATAAAATCTGTGATTTCTGTATGTTTTTCCTTGCAAAGTCAGTAGTGCAGTGGTGCACTGGTAGCATTGTTGCCTGACAGCTATAGGTTCTCTGGTTGATTCTTGGCTGGTTGCCTTCTGTGTGGAGTCTGCATGTCCTCCCATCTTATAAATACATGCATCTGGAGTGTTTCTCCCTGCTCTACTGAAAACTGGCTTTTGTTCCAAGACAGACTTTCCTGGTTAACAAATGTTAAATAAAAATAACAGACATTTGAATTTCAGACATCATATTCTTCAGAAAGAACATGGTAACACAAAACCTTTTATTCTAGCAATTTTCTAAGTTTATAACATGGATATTTGAAATTTGTCCCTATTTTTGGGACTGTATTCCCCCATTATTGGCTTCATCCAAGTTTTTTGTGCCAAGGTTTAGAGCTATGGTGAGAACTGAATTCACTGAATATGTTTGTTGTCTGTATTCCCCCATTACTTGCTTTGTCCATGTGTTTTTTGCTAAGAGGTTGGGAGCTATGGTGAGAACTGAATTCACTGAATATATTTGGGGCTGTATTCCCCCATTATTGGCTTTGTTCAGGTGTTTTTTGCTAAGAGGTTGACAGCTATGGTGAAAACTGAATTCACTAAATGGTAGCCATTTAAGTTTCTGTCTTCCTCTCTTTCACAAAACAGCTGATTTGCCATAGTGGTATGTTGCTCTGACTGTTTTGCACAAGGTCCCCTGGGTTTAAGACTTGGCAGTGAAATGTATGGTGGTAACACTGTATTTTATTCTAGCAACTATGAAACATTATACAAGCAATGCTTAAAATGTATCCCTGTTTTTTGGGCTTTTGCCCCCCCCCCCAATAAATCTTGGCTTTTTCCAGATTTCTTGTTCTGCAAATTTAAGAGAAACAGCTGAGTGTCGACTAGATTTTACAAGGAGCTGAGAGCTGCAGGGGAACACAAGTTTAGTGCTGCTTATGCAGAGTCTGCTTGCATTGTTAATAGCACAACAGGTAGTATGCTTGCTTTTGATGCAGAAGGCTGTGAGTTCTACTCCCATAGTAGATAGATGCATTGCTGATACTATACTGTGTTGTAAAGGGGGTGGATGCTGCAGTCATTTTTGGTGACGATACCTAGTAACTATGAACCTGTTATCAGTTTGCCATCCATTCCCTATTGCAATATTACTAGTTTATCATTTTTTTAATGCAACATAGGCAATTTATTCCTCAAGGGCAACACGCACTTTATTTGTAGAAGTAACAATGACATATAAAGCTGTTTGCTAGCAGCAGCCTCTTCATTAGTTACAGATTTCTTTAATGTAGAATTATTTAGATGACTTTTACTTCTTCAAAGATTGAGCATATTTACTGATATTAGTGGCGTGTAGAAGTTTGAGTAGACTTTTATGTTGGAAATGTTCTGAATTGAGTGGTTTTGTCATTACTGGTGCATGCATTTTGTTTCATTGTTAACTAGAAAAATGTTCAAAACAATACATTTAAAATGCCCTCTAACAACTGTACTTTATTGTACAAGGAGTATAATTTAATACAATCAGGAAGGTGTATCAAAGAGCATGTGTATGTTTCGTGTTCAAGGGGTCTATGATTTGAAAACAGCCCAAAGTTAATCTTTATCTGCCACTGGCAAAATGTATTTTCTTTGAATGTGGGTTTCAATGCTGTTTCAATGAATGTGAGTTTCAAGGGCAGAGAAGTTTTAATGTTAAGTCTGTTTTCATTGCGAGACTGCATTGTTTTGTTTAGCAGATATCTACTAGGGTTTGTGCCAAATGCAAAATAAAACTTTCAAATGAAATCCAAATCATTGCAGAAGTAAAGCAGTATGCACATTACAGTGTTGATGGTAAATGGAGCAAAATAACCAAGGAATGGGACATTGGTATGACTGCAGGGGGGAGGCTCCATTTGACCATGATTTTGTGAGGGGGAAGGGAGCAAACTCAGACAGCCCCAGCTGAACTATACCTCTTAACTGTCCAAACTTTTGCAGAATTAATAGATTTTTGCTTCTAATTTTTGGATTGTTCCTCATAAAATTTGTGGTTTTCTGGCAAATCATTTAGGAATGAAGTCACTAAATAATGACAGACATTTAGTTTCAGACATCACAACCTTCAGAAAAATGCATGCTAAAGCAAGACCTGTTATTCTATCAACTGTCTTAAGTTTATACAAGAGCAATTTTTAGTACTGTTTGTATCTTCCCCCAATATATTTGGCCTTTGTCCAGATTTCCTGCATTAAGAAAGAGGTTGAGAGGTACGTGCAAATAAATCACTTTATAGAATTAGGAATATCCAAACCTCTCAACTGTCCCCAATTTTAGCTCAAAATGTTGCCCTCCCCCTAATAATCCCTCCACATCCGCAAAATGGCAATTTTGGAAGAAAATGTGGAGGGTTTACAATTATAAATAACTGTAATGATCAGAGCTATATATTACTTTTATTTCAGAAATGCATATAGATGGTCTTATTTTGTCAGCTGCTCAAGTTAACAGTACTAATATTAAAAAAGGTGTCCCTTCTTTGACAGGTTCCCAGCTGTATTGTGTGGCAATTTTATATTTTTGCATCACATTTTTAGTCTGTGTTTCATAAAATTGTGGTTTTCTGGCAAAATTAGTGGCAAATCATAAAAGATTGAAGTTAGAAAATAATGGCAGACATTTGAGTTTCAGATTTCATAACCTTCAGAAAATTCATACTAATGCAAGACCTTATTCTATTATCTTTCTAAGTTTATAAGAGCATTATTTAAAAAGTGTCCTTATTTTTTGGCCCCTGTCCCACTTCTATGTATAGCTTTGTCCAGATTTCTTGCTCTGAGGTTGAGAGATATGAGTGTCAGAGCCATCACCGTCAGCCAGAGACATTTCAAATTGTGACATACTTGTTGCACCCCACTCCCCATTGTAGTGGCTCTGGATGTGTCCAAGCAAGGCAAGGAGCAGTTATGCAGTGTAAGTGTGCAGAGTATTCCCCCATCCAAGGTAGATCACAAGTGCGACCATGGCTTTTCATCTGTTCTTGATTTTGCAGAATGTTCTGGTTTTCTGTCATATTTTTATACTGTTGATTTATGCTTCTTATTATTCAGAAAATGCCTGCCGTCACAGTGCCCTGTTGCTCTGTGTTTAAGTAGCAATGCTTTAATGACCATCAGGTAAGCTTGTTGGAGATTGTAAGATGCAAGTAAGCTTTAATAAGCATACTGTTAAAGAATTACCAACATTGCAAACCTTTTCGTTGTTGCCATGCAGAGAATATTTACATAACTAGATAACGTATAAGCCTTAGGTATTGAAATGGATATGACAGTATTTGTAATAAAGGACAGGATTACAGTATTTTCAGAAGCTCATTACATTTGTTGGAGACTTGCAGTCATCTTTGCAGGCTTTACCTGTAAACTAAACAGAATGACAATCTATCATGTGTGGTCCATAACTTGTGCAGTAATCCTTTAAGCAATTTATCTTGAGCTTGTTTTTTGTTTGCTGTTTATTTTTTTATTTTGATAATGTCTTCCCCATAAAACAAGTAGATAGCTCTCAGGCAGCATGTATTTTTTGGATAAGAAAAACATTTACAAGTGGGGGTATCACAGAGATTGCTACTTTCAGTATGTTACTTGGTAATTTTATAAAGCTGAATAAAAATTATAATTAGAACTGCAGTGCAAGAAGTTGTTTGAGTTGAGTGCTGCTTGTTTTTTTATATACTTGATTTTGACTGGCATTCCAGTAATGTATTTAAAAAGTAATTTATTTTTTCATGCCTCACAGCCTTTGTGTTTCCATCTAGATATTAAGTAAGTTGTCATGTAGCCCATGCATTGAAATATTTTTTTCTTCTAAACTTCATTTTGTCTTGATTGGGCTCTCATAATGACAGTTTGCCACCCAGGGCAGTGTATTTAATTAAAGTTCCAGTTGTGGTTTTGAGGATAGCTCCACCCCTTTCTTGTTGGCCACACCCCTCCCCAGTGGACCCACCCATTCAACTGTCTCCTGCAGCCCCTCCTTTAATTTGAAGTCACCAGCTGCCACTGTATGCAGTCAGGAGTTAATAGGACAGATATTTCAAATGATATAATTTCAAAAGGAGAAAAGGTAAACATGATCAATTGCCCTTTATCATATCACAATCCAATTACTTAGAAAATAATTATACATGCAAGAAATTTAACTTCTTTTAACAAAGTTAAACTAAAGTGGTGATTCACAGAAATTCTGTGAAGTTTCCGATGTGATCCCATGGGATTCAATGAAAGCATATTTTTATGGGAAATCTCTACTTAGTATTTTAAGAAGAAAAAACAATGGTATAAATGATGATTGGAACTGAAATTGAAATGGAGTTAAAAATACAAAAATGAGAAAAAGGCCTATTATCAATAATAAAAAATGTAGAGTTTCTTAAGATCCTATAGCATAAGGTTCCCAGACGTTTAGGAAAAGTTAAACTACAGTTTTTTTTTATTCTGACACCTAAAGACTTACAGAAGTTACCTCTTAAATCTGGAATAATAGCAAGAACTAATTATATCAGAAGAATATCTACCTTCTTGTGGTAATAGGACTAATTATATCAGAAGAATATCTACCCTCTTGTGGTAATAGGAAACATTCAGATGTGGAAGAAATTGCAGACATAAAAATGAGAAGATGAATGCATAAAATAGCAGTGTAGAAAATGAAAAAGTAATTGATTCCTTTTTAAATTAAAAATATAACAAGTTTTCAGAAGAAGCATTGAAAATAAAAGCATTTCTATAACAGGAAAAAAGGGGCAAATTAAAATTATGAAGAGAAATAAAGTTCCAGGTAATAATGCTATTGTTGGTGGGTATATATATATATATATATATATATATATATATATGTGTGTGTGTGTGTGTGTGTGTGTGCATGTGTGTGTGGCTATCAAGTAGAGCTACTGGAGTGATCCCCGGGGAGAACTTTATATTTCCCATCCACTTACAAAGATTTCTCTTGAAGAGGGCCAATGAGGTACTCTGCTTGACATGTATGGGAAGTCTATTCCAGAGCATGGGCAGTCTTGGGGTTATGAACCTGTCCCTCCAGTATGTTCTGTTGATTGTGGTAATGAGGTCTCTGGAGTGTGTGTTGTGGAGGGATTGGGATTTCTTTAGATGTAGCATTTCTAACAGAGCTGGGTCAGACAAGGCTTTGTAAGTCAAGCAGAGATCACCTCTTAGTAGACGATATGAGACAGAGAATATCTGGAGTTTTTGAGTCTGTCCATGTAGGACATGTGTTTAAGGCCTAGGATCCTCTTCATGAGGTACTTTTGTGATCTTTCCAGCTGTTGCATGTGTCTAGTGAGGTACATGCAAAATGGGGCATTATACTCGATGATTGGCCTAATGAGGGAAGAGTAGAAAAAGATGATGACCTCTTTCTTCCTGGATGCAAAGCCCTTGGTAATGAGATGTGCCACATAGAAGGACTTTCTGACCATAGTGGCAGTATGGTGGTTGAAGGAGAGGTTGTTGTCAACCTGTGCTCCCAGATGTCTAATAACACCTTCAGTCTTCAGTGGGCTCCCATTGATGTGGTAATTAGTGGGAACTGTGTTTTTCCCAAAAGGGATGACAACGCATTTTTTGGCATTAAGCTTAAGGCCATGGTTTCGACACCAGTCATTGATCTCAGTGAAGCCTTTCTGTAGGATGTCTACATCACTTGGGAAGTTAATAATGGCACCTAGCTTGCAGTCATCTGCAAACATGGTCAGCCAGAGTCCATCCGTGTTAGCCTGGACTTCTAAGAAGTAGATGCCAAACAGGAGAGGACCCAGGACTGATCCCTGTGAGACTCCACTCATGACTGATCTGCAGCCTGACTTGGAGTCCACTACTTTCACACTGTGGGTTCTATCTGTGAGCCAATTTGCACCCCACCTAGTGATATAGGGGTTGATGCCTAGTTTGGTGAGTTTATCAATAATTCCTGAGTGGGGAGCTACCTTTCACAAAACCAAATTGCATGGAATCTAGGGTTTGGGGATTCCCTATATCCTTGTTAATTAGGCCCATGATGATGCACTCCTCAGGCTAATGGGGCAATAATTCCCAGGGACTGTAGTCACTCCCCCTTTATGGAGAGGGATGACTGTAGCAGTGTGACATTCGGTAGGGATAAAGCCTGAGGTGAGGCTGTGATTGAACAGGGCACACAGATGTGGTGCCAGTTCACTTTACAGTTCTAGTAGAACACATACAGGGATATTGTCGGGTCCCATGGAATGCAGCTTTAACCTGTGCTGCAGTAATGCTGGGTGCCTGGCATTCCTCCGGTATTGTGATTTGTCCTTTAGAGGGGGAGGGAGGGTAAAGTTGGCACTGAATCTGTCAGCCAGTATGTTGGCAATATCTGTTGGCTCAGTATAGGAGGTACCATTGTGCAGCAAACCTGGGTGTTGTCGTGGAGATTCTTGATATAACTTATAGAAGGCTTGGTGGTTGTTTTTAGTGTCTGCCACAATTCTGTCTTCATAGCTGACTTTAGAGGTTTTGATGAGGGATCTCAACTTTTTGTTGAGGCTAATAAGGGAGTTTTTCCAGTCTTGGGACTTCACCTTTTTCTGCAACAGTTTCTTCCTTCTGTTGTAGAGTTTATTAATGGCAGTAGACCGCCAAATTGGCTTTCTTTTTCTGGAGGACAGCATCTTTGTTCTATTGGGTATGGCTAGTTCCATGCATTTATGTACTTGTTTGTACGGTGCATTAGTGTATGATTTGGCAGTCATGCATCTATTTTCCATTGACATGGGTGCTGTGAAGTTAGCCACCTCTGTTTTTAGGAGTCAGTGTCAGATTGGAGAAGTTTTTCTTGGTGATTACCTTTGTGGGGGGGGGGGTGTGGGTGAGATGTGGATTTCCAAGGTGATTAGTTTGAGGTCGGATCTAACCAGGGAGGAATTGAATATTGGTGTAGTGCAATGGTTGCCAATGTTAGTAATAGCCAGGTCAAAGATGTTGCTTCCTGTAGTGGGGGTAAGAATGAGCTGGTCCAGGGCATTGGAATTGATGAATTCCATGAAGCATTGGGCCAGTGTATTGGGGCATGAATAGTTTTCCCAGGTGATGGAGGGGTAGTTGAAATCACCTAGTAAGAGAGTGCTGGGTTGGATCCCAATAGTTTCCAGGGTGCTTAGGAACATGGAGTGAGAGGCTTGAGACATGGTTGGGGACCTATAGCAGGCTACGACCTGAATCGCCATCCTACCCAATGTTAGTTGTACCTGAAGTATCTCGGATGCATTATGCTACTAGTCTGAAGCTGTGTATATCCTTTATGAATATGGTGACACCACTGCCAATGGAGCTTCAGTCCATGTTCTGGAGCCCAAAGGTGTGGAATGAGTTATAGCCTGGTAGGACAGGGGTGCTTTTTGCTGCTTTAAACCAGGTCTCTGTTACAGCCCAAATGTCGATGTTCACCATTTTTAGGAGTGCTTTGAACAAGTGCATCTTGAGATTTAGAGTTCTAGCATTGAGCAGTATGACCCTCAGATTGCATTTATTTATAGCTGTTATGGTGGTAATTTGGTCTTTGGAACATTGCCTAAAATAGGCACTATAGGGGTGGCAAGAGCCTTAGCTAGTATCCAGAAACCAAGGGGTGACAGATGCATATCATCTCTGGCAAAGCATCGAAGTCTGTCAATCATGTCATCCCAAGCAGACAGATACTGGATCCCCTTAGAATGACACCAGAAACTTAGTCAATTGTTGAAGTCAATAATTTTCTGCTTGTACTGTGGTATCATTCTGGGCAATGGTAGGATGCTGCTCAGGGCTAGGATCATACATGCCTGGGCCACATAATCAAAGACCTTCTCCGTGTCTCTTTTTGTGTAGTCCAAGGAAGTGTGTCTCAGGTCATTCACACCCACATAGACAGTGACAGAGTTATACTTGTACTTGTTGTGGAGTGACCTGAGTGCATGTGTTATGTGTCGGATTCTGGCACCTGATAGATAGCTGACTGTTACTTTCTCCTTATTCAACCTAGTAAGTCGGACATCAGTGTGCCTCACTATCAAGTCACTTATGATTAGTGTATTGGGAAGCTGTTTTGCCTTAGGGGCTTAGGTTGAGGAGCACACTGTGTAGGTGAGCTATGTGTCTTGTGGTTTGTGTTGTGTTGTGGTGGTTGAGTGTGTTTTTGCCTTGGAGGTCTCTGCTATTTGGGTAAATTTCTATTGACAGCCTCCACGAAGGTGGGTGTGCGGTTTGTGTTTTTTTGTGAGAGCTGCGATGCTGGGTGTTCTGGAGGGCTATGTGTTGTATGTGGTGTGGTGCAGGTGTTGACCTTCTCCTCTTGACCAGCTATTCCGGTCTTGGCTTGAGAGTGCATGGCTTCCAATTTGGATAAATAAGTGCATCTCTCACAAGTCTGAGTGTTGGGTGGTAAGAGGAGAAAGTTGTCTGTGTACATGAGGCAGTTGCTACACTGCCTCAGAATGCCCAAGTTCACCAGGTTAATAGGAGAAAGCACAGGGAACTGATCTTTAGACATGCCAGGAGGGATGGTCATTATTTCTAAATACTGGAGCTGTTTCCTTATATATTCCTTTTACAGGAAAAATGTCACTCAAGGTGTCTGAGTCTGTACAGAGCACTGCCAAATACTTGATGGGAAACTAATACGTATACCCTGAAAATTTAAGGCTGAAGTATATAGGCAGATATTCTGAAGTTAGAAAGAAATCAAGCAGTACTTACAGAAAAAATAAAGAATTAGCTTGTCAAGAATGATGAAAAGAGGAGGGTCGCATGAATGGCTACTGCCTGGCTACTAATAATGATGTTCTCAGCACAGCTTCACTCTGTTGGGATATAATACTCCTTTGCTTCTTCTCTTACCAGAAGCAAAATGTTAGCACCAATCCCAAGAAGAGAAACAGGCCATAGCCTGTTTAGTGGTCCACAGTCTTGTCCCAGATAATGCAAGGGTCTGCAGGCATGTAGCCTTTTTCTAGTAGATGCCTTGAATAGCAAACAGACCAATCAGGTACATTAAGTGCAGACACTCACTCTCCAACCAGAAAGAGTCAGGAATCAATGCACTCTGCTCCTACTCTCACCAGGATCTGAATATAAGCACATATTCCAAGCTCTTACCTATAAAGCAGTTATTAAGCTTTCTGGTGATCAGCAGTCTCCAGGAAATAATGTAACTGCACTCCTTCTCTCACCAGGAGAAAACAGAATCACTAATCCCAAGATGACTACTGAGAGGCAGAATGTGGGTTCTCCAATTACTGGTGGTCTTGCAATAGATGCTTAAAGGTAAGATGAAAAAATGGTTTATCCTAAATACTGCAGTGTGCACTAGAGGAGTTAGATGTGAAATTAGGTACCTTACGTTTTACCTGTCTAAAAAGTTAAGTTTTAGTGGAGAGTCACTATTTTTAAAACAGCAAGATAGATTAAAAGGGGGTGGTCCCTTTTGTATTCTGGTACTATGGAATACAGTAGGATGGCCAACAAATTTAAATAGTTGAAAGGGGAGTGATTTCACAAAATGATAATTTTGTGCTTACTCACACCTGCCAGTAAAAGCAGAGAGGAAATGAGATGCATGGTCAAATTAACATAAGGGGCAGGCGACTAGAAAGACAGTGGTGTTTAAGAACACAACAGTAACCGGGTGGGGGATTGGAAAAATGTCTGCCTGACTCACAAGAGACAGAGCTGTAGTCTCTTTTCAAGTTTTAATATGCAATTAAAAGCAGAATACAAGTAAAAAGCAGTGTAAAGAAAACAAATCACAGTATCTAGTGTCTCCTTTTCTTAATGTTCATTTAAAATCACTTCGTAAATCAAGCTACCTTTAAAGTTTTTCGGTAACATATACATGTTTGCTAATGTAATAAGTCTATTTTGAAATTAATTTGCCACTTTTGCAAATATTCCTTTGATTGTCAGTATATGAAAATAATTTTAAGCTTAAAAACATTATTTTGCATAAAATGATGGTGTTTATTCTTTTCTGCTTAAAGGAGGACATTAACACAGTCTTTAAATTCAAATTTCTTATATTTTTCAAGTAAATGTGTTTCTTGCAAGAATACTAAGTATTGCTTATTAAGTTTACAATATTTGCTTAAACTTCTTTGCAACCAACATTTAGATCATTAATTTCAAAGACAAAAGTTATAAATCCATCATTTAAGTTTTGATAATATGTTTATCTGTTGAGTTTATACAGTCTGTGATAAACACTATATACTCTAACAAACATTTCTTAACAGATAAAAATATATATGAATATAAACTGACAAAACACACCACACGTTAATACAAAGGATTT
The DNA here is from genome assembly GCF_019279795.1 of Protopterus annectens. NCBI lineage: Eukaryota > Metazoa > Chordata > Ceratodontiformes > Protopteridae > Protopterus > Protopterus annectens. The sequence goes on along the minus strand of NC_056747.1, from coordinate 1,085,693,066 downwards.
TAACAATTCTGCTTGACTTCTCATGATGCAGTTGATCTACCAACAATGGAAGCTCACACTGTGCTACATCCTTCATTACCATAATATGGTAATGAGCACAGCTTTGTCTACAATGACAGTGATCCATTCATGGTCACAGTTGTTTATGCCAACAGCATATGAACACTGCTGTGTAAGCAGCTGAGTACATACCATGCCTTACTGACTTGATGCTGTGGCTATTTTGTAAAGCAAGCTATGCAGTATGCAGCTCCCTTACTTAGCAGTGCTGTGTAGCTCTGCCAAACTATATGTAATTACCTCTAGACCTAAGCAAATGATAGCCTGGTATACCTTATCATAGCAAGTGGTCCTGTAAGCCAGACAAGAAAATGGGCAGGGACTCTGCGTCTTGGAGAGTGCAGCAATTCATTTATTTGTTTTGTGATAGTCCACACTATTAAAGATTGTGCACATATACCATTTGCAATTTGTACACTGTCATTGTTAATGCTAGGGTTTATCTTTCTATCTCCATATATTTTATTTTTTGTCTTTCTGTTTCTTTTATTTGTAAAATTCTGTTAAGCAATATTTTATCAAGCAAGCAAGGAAAAGTAACCCAAAAGTGCTCTGCCTATATTGATAATTATAATTTTTCCATATTTATATTATACCTATAGTAATACTTTTTTCTTTCAATATTTACAGCTGCCTATATTGATAATTATAATTTTTCCATATTTATATTCTACCTATAGAAATAATAATTTTCTTTCAATATTTACTTAACATTCATATTATCTGTTTTACTAAAATAAAGTTATTACATTCATCAAACACATATTATAAAAATTGTATCCTTGATTGGATACTTATCAATGGCCACCCTCAAATGTACAATCCAGGCACATGACCTGATGATCTAAGTGATCACTATCTTACCTATATTATTAGGCTTAAAGCTGACATTCCCCATCAGACCACCTATAAAACAATAAGAAATGTCAAGAACTTTAACCTCAACAACTTCCAGAAAGAACTCAAAGCATGTAACTGGTCTGTTTTGAAACAACTTCCATTACAAGAGGCAGTGGATTACTTCAATATTAAATTCCTGGCTATCCTTAATTTATATGCTCCTACCCTCACCATCCGTGCCAAAACAAAAGTTGCACCATGGCTATCTAAAGATGCAAAATCCAAAATTATACAAAGAAACAAGGTCTGGGCCATGCAGCCTGTTACTAAAGCCCCACTGGACCAAGTCAGATCTCGACATTTAAGGAATGAGACTAAAAATTCTATCATTCTAGACAAAAAAATAAATAAATAAATATCACTCCCTTCTGCAGTACAAATACCAACAAAAATCTCAAAAGTTCTGGGCTGGAATAAACAGCCTTCTCCTCCCAGGCCGTACCACCACTCCTACCCCATCAGCTGCCGTTGTTAAATCTCCTGTAGAAATCGCAAACACCTTCAATACCTTCTTTACCAAAACTATCCAGTCTCTAGCTACCCATCTTACTCCCACGTGCTCAAACTCCTACGCTGTCACACCTAGCTCTGACCCACCCAATGCTCAGCTCTCCTTTACATTTCAACCCGTACCTACTCCGCTAATCCGGGCCCTGCTTAAAAAATGAAAACCTACTATGTTAGCTGCCGACCGTCTCCCTGCTGAATATCTGCAAAAAGCTGCAGACGCCATAGCACTCCCTGTTTTTATCCTGATTAATAGATCCATCTCTGAGGGAACCATCCCATCAATATGGAAAATTTCACATGTAATTCCTCTCCATAAAGGAGGCAGTTCCACAGAGTTATCTAACTTAGCCATTCTGTCACTGCTAGCTAAAATCATGGAAAAATGCATCCACAAACAACTCATGCACTTTCTTATTCAAAATAAATGGCTCGCTGACTCTCAGCATGGCTTTAGGCCATTCCACAGTACCACCACTTCTCTCCTACCTTTCTCTAATGTCATCAGTCTTAATCATAACAACAACAAACTATCCTCAGCACTCTTCCTAGATCTTTCAAAGGCCTTCAACATTGTCAGTCATCAACTACTGCTCCATACCCTGAAATCCATCGGTTTAGACCATCAGGCAATACAATGTTTCCAGTCCTACTTACTCGGTAGACAGCAGGCTGTCTTATGGCAGAACAAGCTGTCATCCCAACTGCCTCTAACCCTAGGAGTCCCATAGGGCTCCATACTAGATCCCCTTCTTTTCTCAATCTTTATCAATGATCTTCACACAACCATCCCTAAAGCTACTTGCATCCAATATGCAGATGACTCAGCACTGATATGTTCTGCATCTTCTCCAACACACCTACTGTCCCTAACCCAGACTACTTTCAACACCGTAGAAAACTGACTAACTAATCGCCACCTGCTTCTAAATCCTAACAAAACCAAACTGCTGCTTTTCTCCCCTACCCGTATGTGCTCTCCCCCATTCCTCACCATTAAATCTAACAACGGCACCATTATCTCCCCTGATGACCACACTAAGCTACTAGGTATAATAATTGACAACAACCTTAAATTCGATACGCATGTTAATCACACTATTAATTCCATTAACAAAAAACATGGCTCACTGTACAAGCTCAAACCTTTCCTCACCCCTCTTGCTAGGACAGCTATTGGAAGATCCCACCTTCTCTCTACCTTTATGTATGCCTCCTCTGTACTCACCAATCTGTCCAAAATTGATCATAATAAATTATCGGGCTGTTACAACCATATAGCTAGATTCGCTACTGGCATGGCATATAGGACTCATCATTGTCAAAACCTAAAAGCTCTAGGATGGCTAGAATTTCCAAGCCTTTTGCAGTTCAACCAGCTTATAGTAGCACACAAAGTTCTCCACCAACCTGAAAATACCCCTGCCCTTAAAAACATTATCAGCCCCCATAGTGCCCTCAGGCCACAATGCTCATCTAATAAACTAATGATACTGACCCAAAAATCCACCAACTCTGCAGGAGATGCTCTATTTGCCAACTCAGTTGGTAAAACTTGGAATCTACTTCCTGCTAACCTTACCAAGGAAACTTCACTACCCCTATTTAAAAAAAAAAGGCCTCAAAAATTATTTCATATCATACTGGCTTTGCCCTTGCTCAAATCCTGATTAACAACTCCACTAAAACATGTACTACTACCCAATCTGCTGTTTAGTTATCTACCCATGCCTCATTACATATGAATGTCTGCACATATTGAAAGATGTTATCTGCTTGTATCCTATGTTAATATTTTGATATGTTTCCTGTGTTTAAAACTTAGTTATGCATTTACTGTCTCTGTACTGTTTTGTTATGTGGAGCTTTTCTCCCCGGGCCTCCGCTAAAAATGGACATGTAGCCAGTCGGACTATCCCGGTCAACAAATGTAAAATTAAATAAATAAATTGTAAGCTAATTCAGGCTTCCTAAGAAAAGTTGTTCAAGCATTTTACTCATTCAACTGCTATGTGACTAAAATACGTTTAATTTTGTAGTCACTTCAGTAGGATAATGTATAATCTAAACCACTGAATTGCCCAATATGATTTCCTCTTCATGCTAAAATTTCAGAATCTGAGAACTCTGGCATCAGCAGTAATACATAGTAGAAGCTGATGTCTACCAGCATTGATCTCTGCATGTATTGTATCCCCTAGTATATACTTTCCATTTCCTAGCTAAGCTATGTAAATATGTACACAAAAAGTTGCTACATCACTGAATATTGCTTTTGTCAATGTTAAGAAGATCCATCCTGCAGTATATAGCTTGCTTTCCTAGTTTGTTTATTGATTTTTAAATTTGCTGACCACATGAGCACACTATTCCAAGGACCATTTGCAGGTACTACTAGGGCTTGTCTTCTGTAATGATTCCCATTCAGTCACACAACCATGCAATTCTTGTATATTGTCTGAAAATCTTCCATGTTAATCAGCCAGCCAACAAACTAACTTTATGTTTCTCATAATAGCTATATTTGTATGCTAATGTCCAGTCTTAGACATATTGCTTTCAAATACCACTTTTCTTTGTAAGCAAATGGAACGTGTTTCATTTCTACAATCATCAAAGACATAGTAAAGAACAAAAGCAACTGATTGTTTCTGTTTCCTGTTTAACTGAAAAAAAAAATGATTGCTTACATATATCTTCCTGCCCTTTCTGTAACATTTAGTATTATTTAATTACCTGTGTATATGTTCCAAATTAATAAAAAATAGCTCTATTTTTTTGTTCTGGACATATCACATTGGAATGTACCTAGGTATAAACTCTATATATTTGTAAAGAAAAGTTGCATTATGTCTAACCAATAGCAATACAACTGCATACAAATCAATTTCTACATTGGTTTCCTAGAAATAAAAATTAAATAAAGAAGCTGAATCATATTGTGCATGTGTGTGTGTGTGTGTGTGTGTGTGTGTGTGTGTGTGTGTGTGTGTGTGTAATGCAGCATTATTTCAACTAGAAGTTCAGCACCAAAAGTTCAAGTAAAGAAACCATCAGCACATTTCACCACAGGTCATTCATAGAGCAGAGCAGCTACAGTATTGTTCACAGTCATGAAAGGTCCATATCTAAATTATGCAATTCATGATTTAAAATTGCCCTGGAGCAATCATATTAATAATCAACAGGTGAAAGAGTAAAAAGTGTACCAAATTTTATATTTTGAAGCATGAAGTGTTCAATGCCACTATTTAAACACTGGTGTATTACACCAAACACCAGAGACTATGAGCCTATATGTACCCAATTATAAGCTTACCTATTCAACACAAAACCAAAGAAATGATAAAGTGAAGGGTTGTTCTGAATGCAAGCTGTTGAGGGTGCTTGATTGGAAATAATGCTGCTCATCCCTTTTTAGACATGACCCACACTCAAACAAAATTAACAATAACAAAATTTACTGTACCATGATTAAAATCTACTTTACGTTTGATAGCTTTAGGTTTTAAAAAGTAAAAAAAAAATCTTACAGTAGTTACAGTCCTTAAGTAGTGGGAGTCAATTTGGGGCAGTTTGTTGAAAACAAAGAAACTGCCAAGAGTTGATCAGGACATGCGTGAAAAAAATGTGTACATGTAATAGTCACCATGGGTTTCAAAGCACTGAATCCCAAGTAATAATAGCACATTGAATGTTCCACAGGTGCAGGTCTGCCTCAGTGGGCAAGGGAAAAATGCATAATAAAGGATTTGCATGAATATATCATGAAACTGAATATATGCATCAAGACCTGTGCAACTTTCCAGTTATACAATAATTTAGACAATAATCAGTGTAACCAGTCTACTTCAGAAAGGTGGAAACACATCAGAAAGAAAGGCATGCTGAGAATATCATCTCTGCTTAAATGGATTACATTATTTATCTGGGTGATTAACTAACTGTAGATTCATAGTACCAAGGGCTACTAGCAGATACAGGATGCTAATACTGTGGCATGTCACACTGTATTCTGCTTACACTTTTAATAAATCCAAGGTTATTATTGCAGTGACCTACAAAGTATTGGTGGATAACAGACATCTTAAATACAGTATTATTGTGGTATTTATCCCAAGAAGCAGTGTTTGCACAGCTCATAGCTTGTTAATATGTAGATACAGCAATGTCTTCATCACCTGGTGGCTACACAGTGGGATTCCTGAGATGACAGATTCAAACTGCAAAAGTGAGGATCTTTCACAGGAGATATGGCCTAATTCTCTGTAATGTGGTGAGGAGTTAACCAAACTGGGAAGATCTCAGAGTGCAGCCACTTTCCTGTATAATGAAAGGAGTCATTTGAGGTAGTTGAGTACATTGTGGTTATGCACCCTGGGCAGCCCATTGTGAACAAACTCTGGGGTAGGTGCAGGACATGTTGGAGGGATTATATTTTTCAGATTGCCTGGCAATGCTGCATTGACCCCACAGAGTGACCTCAAGATTGTTGCTGATGATGGGGAAGTTTGGTCTATCCAGATCAACGTACTATCTTCACAACCCCAGAACAAGAAGCTCAGAAAGTGGATGCCTGGCTCATTTTTATTAGACTCAAAATAGAGTCCTCTTCTTTGATTTCACTTTTCCATTAAGTAATCAAAAGTTTCCCAGAGGTGAGATTTCTAAAATAATAGAATTCCAGTTTCTTAATTCATACAAATATTTACTTCCTCTGAAATATAATGCAGTGTGGGAACACAAAAAGTAATCCTAAAGGCTCTAAGGTCAATGTAATTAATCCAAAGTGTAAAAGTTTTCTTTTTCTTGAAATTTCCTTGTCTGCCTTACAATGTTCCTACCGCCCTATAAACTGTACAGATGTATCATCTTCAAATACACTAGTTTGAAGTATTTTAAATTCTGACTCTTAACTTTGTTATGAAACTCATTTACAGAATTCACTCATTTTCTCTGTTTTGTTGACTTCTTGCCAAGCACAGTTTTTATCACCAGCCGTCACTTTTCTTAGTACAGTTCTTCACCGATTCCCATAGACAGTGATGCATCCATTTTATCTTGCTCCATATTTGTAAATCTTGTCTCCCACTCCTGTACAACCATAGTACACTTTTCCTTAAACACAAGATTAGTATCCTTTGCCAGGAAATATTCTTTCACACATTTCTCTGTCCTTTGTGACACCCATGTGCATCCTGCTAATGAACGGCAGAATCCAGACAGATATTATACTCTGTCTTATTTTTGCATTTCAAACACCTCAGTTCCAACCCACCACAGTACTTTTTTTTCTCATAATTTAACCCTTTGCCTTTCACTGGCTTTAGATTCCTTTTATCCTGGTCCCTAATATTTCCATACGCCATGTTTCTGGAAATATCTTTTATAACACACTGAAGGGAATTTTACTTTTGGATGAAGCTGCTAGTCTCACGAGGAGATATGAATTACCAAGCACTGGGAGTTGAATGCAATCAAGAACTGAACTACCACAACAGAACCTGTGTGTGAGTGTGTGTTTGTGTGTGTGTGTGTGTGTGTGTGTGTGTGTGTGTGTGTGTGTGTGTGTGTGTGTGTGTGTGTGTGTGTGTGTGTGTGTGTGTGTGTGTGTGTGTGTGTGTGTGTGTGTGTGTGTGTGTGTGTGTGTGTGTGTGTGCTCAACAACCCCACTGTCTCATCTACTTTTACTCCAACCCCCTGGGAATTAGGTCCAAACCTGTGGGTGAGCTCGCCAAGACCCTTATTCCAAACCACACTGGGACCCTGGCTATAAGAGAGTCCTAAAACCTACTTCTTCCATAATATTTAGCTCACCAATTTCCAAGATGGAAGTATGGCCAATCCCCCCATCACCATGGCAAGAAAGAAATGGCCCATTTATCCAGGTTGCACTCACCAACTCTGCCCATTCTGAGAATCAAGGGATGGACGGTAAGGAGCTGAACAATGTGTAGGTCAGGCAAAGCACCTCTTCCAACTCTCCTACCTTCTGTCAGCAGCTGCTCTATCTCAGGGAAGTATGCATGCCTCTCCACACATGTTATTGCCAGGGCTTGCTCTGAACATCGTACTGTTTTACAGCTTTTGGTCGGTAAGCCCACACTTCACAGGTACTATACCTAATAATCTTCCTAAGTGTTACCTAACTAGCAAACCAGAGCTGCTTCCTTCTTCAATGGATTGGCAAGGTAACAACAGCAGCTCACTTTTATACTTTCTAGATTTCAGTGCCTTGCCACTAATCAAACAGTGGGATCTGGGCCACAAGCAGGGTTATATCCTTCTAAGCCATAGTGGAGAAATTGCTAGTGTGTTTTTTAATGTGTTAAGTGCCCTTATTCTTCCCAACATTCTTGTAAAATATTTGAGATGGCCATGCAGATGGGAATTAGCGAAATTGTAACCCTGGCCTCACAGTCATATTCTCTTGCTCTGCCAACCTACTAGCTATTTAATATCTCCTTTCTACCATTCCCCAATATCCACTATGAATTGTCTAATCGGGTGTGTCACAGTATGTTTGCACATTTTGACGGAAGGGAAAAGTCCTAAGGCTTTTTTTATTCCTTTCCTGCTACTCATCAGACCTTCCAGTGCCTGGACCACAAATAAAACCAAGGTCATCTGGGTCACATCCCGGAACATCATGGTGCATATATGCTAGCATTTAATTATAGTGATGTTCTACTTCCTTACATGTATAATATGGCCAGATGATAAAAGATGCTAGAAAGGCAAATTACTGCACTGAAGTACTGATTTCCAAGCCTGCTTTCATCACAGGATCAGCAGCAAAACTGCATGTGAGGATGATGTGTTCCAGGTAATAAAATCTGTTGAAGATGGTTAGAACTTATAGAGAAATATGAATTTCTCAGCACTGATAAAATGGTATCAGTTGTCAATAGCATTCAATCATTTGTGCATTCCTTCTTTTTTATACCCACAAAAATTTTCAACTAAATGAGTGTTCATCTTTTAGAATTACACCCATACATACTTATATGAGCATACTCTCACACACACACACACACACACACACACACACACACATATATATATATATATATATATATATATATATATATATATATATATACATATATATATGAGAGAGAGAGACATAAATATACATCTATCTGTCTATCTGTATATCCATATAGTGCGTGTTTGTGCATGTAATACATACAGATAGCTATATATATATATATATATATATATATATATATATATATATATATATATACATATATATATATATATATATATATCATGTATAAATATCAGGCTAGCGATGCAAGGTGGAAAAAAACAAACAACCATTTAAACTGGCATAATCCATATAGAAGTTTTCTCATCTCTTCACATCAGTATACCAAGTAAATATAGAAATAAAAAATAAATGCCATTCTTTTATTCACAGCTAACTTTTTCACTTGGTTATGTTTTGTTTAACATCTTTCTTGTATTTTGTTCTGATAATTTTGTAGTAGGTTGTGAAAAAACAGTCATTTGAGTATCACTTTATAAATTATCATTGTCAATTGCACTTTTTCAGTGTCGCCATACACGATAATGTTTTCCATGTAGGCACAACTTCAGTAAATATAGCCAGTACTAGGCTAAAAAACAATAACACATTTATTGTCTTTGATGTCTTTCAAACACATAATAATTTACTAGTCCAGCTTAGTGCTAAGCATAGCTCAGGTTACAGACTGAAATCTTTTAAAAGAAGTTATTCCATATCTGACAAATTTATGGGAGCTCTGGACTATCAGCTTTATTTTTTTGGTTTCCAAATGAAGCTTGTGCAAGAATAGTGTGTGCTCGTTAATTTAAGAGCTATTTCACTTCATATTCATTACTAACACAAAAAAACATACTTTACTTCACCATTTCTTACTTATAGATGGCAAGTTATTTTTCTTCAGCTTGCAAGGCTGGCTACCTACTTCCTTGAATTTTGCTTTGACAAGAAACTTGTCAGTTTTAAATGGCCCTGTCATCCCATTCAAGGACAGCTGCAATGTTACCATGGTGACATATAACCTGCTGGATGCCTTAAGCCTGGGAATCCTGTCCAGAATTGCATATTGCTTGCTCACTCAGTCCTTCAGTTATATTGTTCTATGACACATTTCAAAGAATAAACACAGTGATGAGGTACAGTTTGCATGCTGTCATGTCATACATGGCTTAGCTGTATCACAGTGTCATAAACATTTATTTTTGGGGCCACTGAGAATTACTGCACTCTGATAGCCTTCACAGTCTATCAGTTTTGAAAACAGGTATTTCTAGTTACACTTCCATACCAATTTAATGCTTTTCTATATGAAAGTCAAAATTTATCGAAACACTTTGCAGGGTCTAGTGATAAAATTCCAGACACAGATATGATGTAATCTTTTTATTAAACCAGTGTAGATGTTATAAAACAAATTCCTTGAACTTTTTGGCCCATATTAGTTTATTACTAAAGGAATGGTGCATGTCAACTGAAAGCTTACATAGATTCTTCTGCAATATCTGTGTAGTCCAAATAAAATGTGTTACATCAGGCCACGGAGAGCACATTTTCTGATCTGTTTCTGCTTTCTAATTTTATATTTAACAATGAAGGGAATGTACCCCTGACTCCTTGGCTAGTCCTGATATTTCATTTTAGAACCATGGTGTAAATCTTGGCTGTAGATGATCGCCACTGTTGAAGTGACATCCCGACCCATGTGTAAAAATGTGAAAATGGGTTGTCGATGGATGGATCAAAGCCTGATGCGGAAAAATGTTATGATAGATGGGGGTTATGATGTCAAATACAGATAATATAGCTAGAACACATCCACCTTAATTCATATTCATCTTATTTTCATACAACTACTTTCAGTTATACTGAAAAAGCATCAGAATTCAGAGTAATTAAACTGTAAATTAAAAGCTTCTTGTTGCCTCTGTGGGATGTGGAATGGGTGGAGCAGATAATAGTTCTGCCTCACATCACTGAGCCTTCAACTTGATTACCACTTGGGATGCCCTCGGAAGGAAGAGTGTATGTATTCTCTCTGCTGTCATGGGATTTTGCATGGTCAACCATTTCAGTGAGAATCAGCAGTCCTATAAACTGTCTATAGCAATGTATAGTGCAGTGTGTGTGTGTGTGTGCGTGTGTGTGTGTGTGTGTGTGTGTGTGTGTGTGTGTGTGTGTGTGTGTGTGTGTGTGTGTGTGTTTCCTGCAATGAACTGCTGTCCTGTCTGGACTATTCCCTGCCTGTACCTATTGCTTGCCAAGAGATTCTCCAGTTCCAGTCTGACACTGAAGAAGATTACGTGTTATTCGTAACACAAATGAATTAATTAATTAATGCACCTAGCATAAAGCATATTTTTATAGAAGAAATTCTATGGCTGCAGTTACTTTTAAGGGTCTATTGCACGAGGCTTCAGGACAAAGACTCCTAATACCAGAAGAGTAACACTGTCCTAGTATCAGTATACAATCTTAACACAATTACTATTGTTTACAAACAAATTAAGACAAAAATAACATGTAATATGTTTTGAGTCTTAACAAACAGACCCACAAAATAAATTGCACAGTTTTGATTATCTGTGCTCCATGATCCAGGCCATTCAAAATTGATGGCTTTTGAATTCCACAGGGCAAACTGAATGAGAATGGAATAGTGTCAGGATAAATTTTAACTAGGAGGCAAGAAGGTGGTGGTGGAAAAATGACAGCACTATATAAAAACTGCCATCACAGGAATAATGTTAGGAATTAATTTAACACCACACACATTTCAGATTCCATTCCGTTTCTAAATTATTTTACTTTGGACTGTTTTCATTAGAAAGTAGCCCAAGTCTATGTTACATAAGAAAACATAGGAAAACCTCAAGAATGGCTAAAATATTATTGAAGGAGCTTGCCTTCTCTGTATAATTATAACACAACACAACTGGTGAACAGGCTTTGAAGTACCTGCAATGCCTGCATCAGCAGTCCCCCAGATAATATTCAGAGAGCATCAGTTAAGCAACTCACCAACTCTATCAGCAACTTCCAGCTAGTATTATAAGTACAAGCGATAGAAATTAAAGTATTTGCAACTGATATGATAGAGCATATAGCCCCTCTGGAAGTGTCCTTGTATGATGTGAACTTGTAAGTTGCTGAAATTGAGCAGCAAGCTATTTTTGCTGGATTTTGTGACTTCACGGAACACTAGATGACTTGGAGAATTGCAACCAGAGAAATTAAGTCAACATTTGAGAATTGTAAGAAGGCTATGAACAGAAAGATATCATCACCTTCAAGTAGGTCTGGCTTCCTGCAACCTTGATACTGGAACCTGTACTATTGGTCACTCTTTCTTTGTATTGGTTGAATGAGCATACCACACATCAGCTGATTTGCCAGCAGTTGGAGCTATGCTGTGACTGGTAGTTGTGTATTTTCTTTCCATTACGCAAAGAAGAAAAAGTTTTGCTTGCTGGTTGGACTATCTATTTCATCTGCTATTGAGAGAAGAACTTCCACTGTGATCATAACATTTCTTCATAGCTGGTTAAAAAACATCATTTGGTGGTGACGTACATAACCTTTACAATTTCAGAAGATTAAAACCACAGCTCTCTACTCCTCCTGACTAGCTGTCAGCTCTGTGACACAGAAGATTGGAGCCTTCACAATAACCCAGATTACTGTGATTTAGATAGCAGTAGTGGCACTGAAGAAGCTATCCTTTGGTTAAGGGATAGGGTGCATTCCCTAGATCATACATTCTGCAGCAATTTATCTACAGGACAAAAAGTTATGTACAGTGAGTTTGTTTGTCAGAATGGGGATTAATATTCTGCAGGTTTACATCACAAAATGGGTGACAGTACCTTGCTGTGTCCACTGCAAACATCCAAAAGGAATGATAACTGGAAATGCCCAAAGAAATGGGGCTAAATGCAAAATCCTTAACCCAGTGCAAATGACAGCTCTACTCCCAGCACTTGACTCTTGCCCAGAAGTGAACAAACAGGACAAGGATTTGTCTCAAGGAAGGAACTTAATGAGTCTAATGTGGCAGCTAGGAGGGAGTCATGTGAGGTGCTGGGGAGGAGAACTGTCTCCTCATTAATCTTTGAAAGAGAAACAGGCCTCAAAATCTACAGTCTGCCTGTTTTTTTAAAGGCACATGCCATCATGACTGTGGTTCATGGGTGGCAGATGCAAACAGATTCTGCCTGGCTTCATCTTCAGGCACAATTTAAGCTGTCTGCGCTTATACTCCTCCCATTTTATAGTTTTTGGCTTATGCCTAATGGATCCTTGTAACAACTTGCACTCTGGAATGACAGCAAAGACTGAGCTCAATAGTATCATCTCAGTAAGCCAATGCTCCTTATTTCACATTTAATGGACTAGTTTAAACTATAAATGGATATTTAAACCAGTTCTTCCAATTTCCTGATGTCTTGCTTGGATAAACAATTATACTTGACATATTTTCTTTGGAAAACTAGTTGAACAAAGGAGTCTGTTTAAATGCCTATAAGTTCAAACTACTTGTGGGCTGAGGCTGTTTTCTTCCCTTACACAAAAGTAAGCCAGTTTTAGATTCAGTAAACACTGCTAAGCAGCGCACATGCACATGCCAACACGGGAAGCAGGTGAATCTCATGCAAATGAGGCAGGTAGAATGATCCAGAAAACAGATAGGCCTTCAGACCTCATGTCAGTGTCTGTAGTGTACAAGGAAAAAGTCTGTGTACAGGAGTGTAGACAGACAAAAGGGGCTGTACAAATGGAGATATATGGACAGAAATGGCATACCACATACAGATATGAGTGAAAGTATCCTCCTTTGTGTCTGAAAAATTAAAGGAAATTGGTTAAATTATTATTTTTTTTTAATAATCTGGGCATGTTTGTGTGACGCACTGCAGTATGCAAACATGCTTTATAAAAATAAAACAAAATGTAAGAAATAAAACTGTTATGTGACAGAAATGTATTACAGAACCTTGTGTGGAGTATCTATGATGGTGCATTGGTGCTGTTGCTAGCGTGGTTGGGCTAGGAAGCATGTAGTTTCCAGGCTATGAGCATGGATCCCTATGCAAATAAGGTAGCGTTACTGAATAGCATAAAGGGGTAATCGTCTCCACGTATCCCCTTCATGTAGGCAGAGAATCATGTTGGTGTTTACAGAGGAGGTAGCTGACATCAGGGGAGGGTGTGTTCAATGAATTCTAAGCTTAATTCAGCTTAGCTGCGCTTGTTTGTGTGGCACACTGCCATGCTGAGCATGCACTTTCAGGAGGCTGTGTGCACTAACTTCTAAGCTTTGTTTAGCTAAGGGGAGCATGTTTCCACATGTTTGCGCTGTACGCCACTATACTGAGCATGGAAATCTGGGGGGTATGAGTACTAAGTGCTAAACTTTGTTTACCTATGGAGTGCGCATTTGTGTGGTGTGCTGCAGTGCTGAGTGTATCTGTAAGCCAATGACATATTAATTAGCTTTGACCCCTGTTTAACTTAAATCAGGGCCATTAAATGATATTAATGATATACTAAGCAGGTGGAATGCATCATAGGTAGCCAGTCACACAGTCCACACCTACAGCAGAGCACTATAAAGCATGCATACACCCTACAATCTAATTTCTCCCCCATACTCTGTATCACTTGAGTACAGACTTGGGAATTTTAACTGAGATAATATTAGGGGTTGCTGCAGGTCTGCTACATCTATATGTACTAAATGCTGAAGTCAGTGCTGCTGCTGCTGCTGACAATAGGCCTATGCTGAGGAGAAGAGTTTTCAGGCCCAAGGTAACCTTCCAGGAGCTACATGAGCTGGAGATTGTAGAGTGCTACAGGGTGGACAGGGACATAGTACAAGAACTCACTGAGCTCTATCGCCCTCAACTCGGGTGCAGAGCCAACAGAGGGGAACCCATCTCAGTGGAAACAAAGGTATGTGTAGCCCTTAGTATACTAGCTACAGGGACTTTCCAAAGACCAACTGGGGACATGATGGGGGTCTCACAGGCACCAACATCTAGAGTACTCCACCAGTTCCTGGTTGCCATATTACCAGATGTCAGTGAGCACATATCTTTTCCCCTCATCCCTGAGGCAAGGGCCAGCAATATGCAGAACATCTACCATGTACCACATTACCCTGAGGTACTGGGTGTCATAGATTGCACTCATGTACACATCAAGTCACCACTCAGTGAGGAGGGTAGAGTCTACGTCAACCACATGGGGCTCTTCTCCATCAACTGCCAGTTCATGTACAATGCCCAGGGGATTTTAATAAGTGCTTGTGTGCTGGCAGCCCTGGCAGTTATCACATCTCTCATATCTGGCATGTATCACAGCTGTACCAGATTTTTGCTAGGGGGGACATCCCACTCAGCCATTTACTGGTAGATACTGGCTACATACTGGAACCGTGGATGATGACACCGATCAGAAATGCACACAGACACACACACACACACACACACACACACACACACACACACACACACACACACACACACACACACACACACACACACACACACACACGCACACACACACACACACACAGAAGAACTCCATAATGAGGCACAGGCATAAATTAGGAACATCATAGAGCATGTGTTTGAGCTTATTAAGTCATAGTTTTGGTGCCTAGATATATCTGGTGGAACCCTGCAGTACTCTCCAGTCACATGTGCACATATGTTCACAGTATGTGCCATGCTGCACAATATGATCCTGTGGAAACAACTGCAGTAGGATTAGCTAGGGGAAGGGATACACAGCCCCCCACCACTACCTAGGTCACCATAGCCACAGTCACAGGAGGACTCAGAGGAGGAACCCCCTAATGATGTCCCTATAGGCAGACGTAGACATGCCCAGTATGCCCTGGCTTTGGCTAAAGGACAATGCATAAAACATTTGCTGACAACCTAGGGTCCTAGGGACTAACACCTTACTCCTACTCACATACATATAGTACAGTTGTTGATGCCAGGCAACCCACACAACCTGTACCTATCCATGTATTGGCTGTGTACTGCTTGCATCAGAGAGAGATCAGCCCTGAACTACAGTTCTGTCAACTGCTGCATTCACAAGGTAAGTCCCTAACCTGCACAGTACTTGCACTTGCAAGGATTACTATAATATGGTATCATATGTATAGATCTGCTGCATGTATGTAAGGTAATATAGTGGGCTATGTGGACAGAAGTAACATCCACATGGGACAGATACCCAGTTCAATAGTATGTGTCCCCTAATAATCACTAGGCCTCATGGTTGGAATATTCACTACATCACTCAAGGGAGATGTTAAACAGTGGGGTCATATGATATTTGGACTACTGCCTATCCCAGCAGATCATGTGCTATTGTTCCCCCACCCTCATCACAGCAGTGTTCTCATACAACTGCTTTAACAGAAAGTCAGCAATAGTATATCAGCAGATCAAGGAATCTCAGGGCTGTAACATAGAACTTGATTTCACATTGTATGTCACACGTAAAGCAGGAATAACAAAGTACATATTGATGCTGTTGATTGTGTGATGAATGACTCCTCTTTGTCTGGCAGCCTGTGTGGCTCAGTGGACTAGGGAAGTTAGCATGGGTAATGGTGTTGATGGTCCAAATCTGGGAGTATCCACATCCTTTGCATGTGAGGTATTATTATTATGTTGGTGTTTTTACAGACTGTCAGTCTGTGTGTAGGTAACATGAACCTCAGTCACATATTAAATACAGCAGACAGCTGGTGAATGTCATGGACATTTTTAGTGCTGCAGAAAGAGGGACAGATGTCAGTGCCTATAGCACACAAAATCCAGGACAGGAGTACAGGTTGTTGTGGCGTGGAGTCACTTTATAAGTACTGACAGTCCCACTGGGCATGCTCAGATACTTAGTTATAATGAGCGCAATTCCATTGCCTCTTCATCAAAAGGACCTGTTATGTATAGATATATCTATACATACAGACATATACGTATACATATCTGTCACTACCTCTCTACTGTATACATAGTATATTTGTTTCTATGTAGTGTCAAATAGATATATACTGATATATATATATATATCTATATATATATATATATATATATATATATATATACACACATATATATATATATATATATATATATATATATATATCTATATATATATATATATATATATATATATATATCTATATATATATATATATATATATCTATATATATATATATATATATATATATAGCTACATATATAGCTATGTATATTCAAATGATAGATAGACTCTCCCCATATATTTATATAACATATATACATATATACATATCATACACACACGCAGCTACAGTTATATATACATCCCTGTTATATACTTAAATATGTGTGTGGATGTCTGTATTGTCCTACATACCCTAATAATGGTAAGTTAGTCTGCACTATTACACATCTATACTGTTGCTCAAAGGATCCAAACTAAGGGAGCAACAGTACATAATCCACTTACCTATAGACACTTGTGCCTGCTGGATGTCACCACATAGAGAGACACAGGTGAGCAGTTGGTGTAATGTATAATGTTGTCAATGCACGCATGGACAGAGCACATTGTTCCTGCCCACAGGTTTGCCTATATAACTGCAAGCAGCCATATATGGTCATACTGGTAACTGTATACACATACCTAGGATAATAGTAGTATCTCACTGCTAGGATACCAGATGCAGATAACAGTACAAAGCAATGGCACTCTGCAGGTCACAGATGGCATTGAACACAAGCCTAGCTTGTGTAATTCACCAGTACTGTGCCTGCAATCACATATACAATGCACTTAAGCCGTGGCACACAAGATAAGTACTGTGAGCTATAGTGTGTAAGACTAGATAGGGAGACATTTTAATCTCACTCCAGGCTAGTGTGTGTATGTGTGTGTGAGTGTGTGTGTGTGTGTGTGTGTGTGTGTGTGTGTGTGTGTGTGTGTGTGTGTGTGTGTGTGTGTGTGTATCTCCCTGCAAAATAACTGACATGCCCTTATGGGCTATCCACCTGCAATGGTTATGCACTTTCTGGCCCCGCCACTTGCTGCTGGCTGCCAAACTGCCCTCTTCTACAAGGCCTGATGATGTTATCTACCTTAAGACTACCAGCTGACACCTTCATATAAGACTTAAGCCATGGTGAGATTGATAAGTACTGTGAGCTATAATGTCTAAGACTAGATAGGTAGAGGTTGAAATCCCACGCCAGCCTACTTGGTGTGTGTGTGTATGTCCCTGTGGCATAAATATGATCAGCTTGCTAATTTAGAAATAGGTAGGGTTTTGAAATATTTTATTTGTAGCATGTGATGTGGCCCTCCAAAGGACTGACCACAACAAGGCCTGCTGAGCAAGTATAAGATGTCCAAATCTTATAGTCCTAGCAGAAATGAGGTGATGATGCGTGCAACACATACTGTGATCTGTATTGTGTACCAGTACATAGGTAAGTGTTCTCATCTACCTACAACCAACTTGCACTGTGTGTGTCTTGGCGTGTCCTGTACGCAGTGACTGGAAGTGGTGCTAGTCTCAATGTAGCCATGTTTGTGTGTGAGCCTGTTAGAGCATTTTACAACATGTCATGGAAACATAAGATATTTGAATTTCACTAGCACAATGGCCATACACCCCTCACAATCATAGACATCTTTGTACTAATATTTACAGGATGAGCACATATTGCCCAGGTCCATGAGGGACACAGGCAGATGCCCTGTGTTGAGATGATGATTGTCCAGCCAATCATACAGTTGGCATGTGCTGAGGTGCACTGAAGTGCTCTATGTGATATTAGACAGGGTTCTGTTTCAAGGGTGTGTTTAAGTGTGATAGATATATCTCTCCCACAAGCATGTAGTACTAATGTCACATCCAAGGTTAATGTCTTTACAGTGAGTTATCCGTCTACTATACTTTCTACATATATGCATCTTATGTAATCAAGTAGGGTCACACATTGCCCCATATGCAAAGCACAGATCACCTCTGAGTAGTCTATATGCCATAGGTGACAATGACACTCATTGCAGATGGTCCCCATTGAGCATATATTGAAGACGTGAAGTGCCCTTGTGAGGGACCATACTGTTGTGTGTAATTGCCAGCACTGCTTGGAAAGGTACATCAAGAAATGGCTACTGCACTCACAAATTGGCATGCTGAGGGAACAGTACTTGGATGTTATGAGTATATCACAGGTGACTGTGGCCTCAGCTATGCCATATGATTCCTGCCAAACCACTGCAGAGACATGGTGCTCTGAGGCATATTAGGTGTAAACCTGCATGGCCATATTTGTTTGCCCAGTTTTTCACCCTTGAGTAAGTACATCAAATGTTGCGACTGATGTGCTACTTACCATATACATAGGTCTAACTGATGGAAATGAGACTACATATATATTTGCATAAAGTTTATGGCCATTTGTATGTCAACAGGCATATGTTTGCAATACCCTCTTGCAGGTTAGTGACATACCACAGAGACTGTATGAGTGCTCACAATTTACAGGCATCAGCCAACATTGTTAGCTACAGTCACTCAGTAGTCACATGTATTGTGGTTAAATGGATTCCAAGCAGTAGAGGACCTAGGACTGTGACCTGTTGAGCACTGCTGCTTACAAATCAGTGATTGCAGGCTAACTTCCCTATGTTGTGTATGTGTGCCATGAATGGGCCACTTAGTGACCCCTACAATGACAGCATCATGGATGCCTAACTGGGTGCTTTGTAAATGCTGCCTGAGCAGTGGATATAGTCAGATTGCTTGGCTCAGTCTAGGAGGTTGTACGATGTACCCTCACCCAGGTCCTTGGTGACTGCCTGGGAATGTGCACCATATATAACAGTCATGCTCCCCCTGTCGCACATCCAAACTGTGTACAGCCAACTGTGTATAGAACACATATATGTCTGCTGATCAGCTCTATGATGATTGTCCCTGCAGGCATACAGATATGGATACTTAAACAAAGAGGTATATAGTTATGTTGGTCAGTGGATGCACCACCTCTGTGCAAGGATATCACAGTTGCCGTCATCCATTCAGCTGGCTTGCAGCCAGTGGTGCAAGCCAGCTGGCTTGCAGCCAGTGGTGTCAGTATTATTGCAAGGGTATCCCAATGGTGTTAGTAATCCTTGTTAGATCACATGTGGGATGCAGCCTGGAATGTTAGCATGTGCAATAGATGCTGTGTATCTTCCAGTGAGAGGCTAGTTACGAACTGCTCTGTAAATATGGAAGTCATGGGACAGGTTGTAGGAATGTCATGTGTCACATGTGTTGGGGACAAGGAGTGTAACTGATGCAGACAGTGTGTGAGTACAGCTTAGGTATGAGCACAGACCCATCATATGTGGTAGCATGACGTATGAGGTCACTAACAATTTGGGCCTGTACTTTGCAGTCACATGTGTAACTACACTGTGCTTTGTGGTTCTGCTTTGTGTGGGTGACTATTTCTGTCACGTACCCTGTCTATGCAACATCACAACAACAGTATGTGCTTCTGTTAGCTGAGGAGGAAGTGCCTCAATGCTGGGGGGCACCCTCACCCCAGCTGTCACACAGCACTGTCCACCTGTTACTGTACAGCCTGCTAATGTGAGTTAGCCATCAGTCAGGTTTGCTGAGCCATGATGAGTCTGTGTATCTCCTGTCACATACAGCTGAGTTCATGCAGTTGTAATGCTGCTGACATACTGCATGGGTGCAGAGCTCTGCATACCTGCCTGTCCCATTTGAAGGAGGAGGTGCAGTCATGTTATGTCAACCATCACACAGGAGGTATTAAATGGTTTATTGACATATATGTCTATTTTGTCTGCAAAGGGGTAGTACTTGCTTGGTAGTTCTAAGGAGACTGATCTACGGCCAGATCCCACCAGGGAGGACCTCAAATTGGGAGAGTTGTATTGTTCACCCATATTGGTAAACACATGATGCAATACATGGGTTCCCCATGTAGGGATGTCACAGCACTGCTGCAGGGCATTGTAGGTAAGGGTCTGGACCATCCTTTGGGCAAGTGAGCCACAGCATGACTAAGCAACACAGTGTGCACATATTGCACTTCCGTAATGTGTTTGTCTGTGCTCTGTACAGACAGCTTGCAAGACCCTTTTCTTGTAACATGCTGAAAGTGACTGCAATACTTACTTGCACAGAGGACAACTAACATGTAATGCCAAGTGGTGTCCCCAGATCTCTGAGTCATGTCACCTGAATTGCCATAATAGGAGTTAGCATGGATACCAGCACTAACATTGTCATACACCTACTGACTCTGGACCAAACACTGTTACATTTCCTCAAGGCCAGATCATGGCTACCAACAGTAGTTGGTAGAGCCCATTGACTGTTACACTATGCAATGGATGTCAGACATATGTCTCACTCCACCAATCATGGCTTGACAAGGTGTATGATAATATTAGGCCAGCAGGCCTTGCTGGAAACTGTGTATGTCATGTACAGAGTGTTATGTTTGCTGATGGATATGCACGTGTCTGGCAGTCATACTCTAGGAAGATAGCATTGGGAGACTTATGCTGCAATGACTTCAGTCTCCAGTGGTGTTCACCATACTTCATTGCTGGTGTACCCCATCTACCTATTTCCTCTCTGCAGTCACAGCCACTGTCAGTAACCTCTGACTGTGTACATTAGCAAGTGATTGCATATTAGGAGCTGTCACAGAATCCCACACAGAACAAATAGTTATCTAGGATGGCCAAACACACAGTCAGTTGTTCTCTGAGCCACTGACAAAGACTAAATGCCAATGACTGCACAATACTATCCTGTGGGAAATCATCCACCCCTGCAAAATATTGTAGTGTCTGCACACCACACACAGTTGAGCCATTACACATGAAGTTATGGACACAGAGAGTAATGCAACGTTTGTTTTTCACTGGTTGGTAAAATATGGGGATGCATTCATTGTTATACAACATATACTGACAGGCTTGGGATGTAAATTCCAGACTGTCACTGCTATACTGACTGTGGCAGTCATCATACCTATCATTGCGTGCAATGGCACCCTTGCTATGTCACTACACAGGCATATCGTACAACTGTAGCAGCCTCACAGGTACCATAGTACACCAGTACACAGTGTAGATAACATGTCCTATGGAGTCTGAGTCATGACCATACATGTGTAGTCTGTCTCCTGCATGCTTTGGAGAGGATGTGTATGGCTTCATACAGAGAGGTGTCAAATCCCAGTGTGTACCTTTCACACTTCCATGATAGGACTAAAACATGTCTCACCTGTTCTACACAATTACATCACTGTGGTATACATAGTACTTGCTGGAGAGACAGGTATGTAACACAAACAGTGCACCCTACATGAAACAGGCCCCACATGCATGTGAACCACACATCTGCTCTGACACCTATCATGTGCAGGTTACACAATGGGATGCAAAACATGACCATCATAACTGGTGTCAGGAAACTGTCTGTACTGGACACATGATATTTGTAGGTGGGTCATCTCCATCATCACAGCTTGTAGATGTGTAAGTTCAAAAACCCTGGTGACACTTACCAAGGGCAGCAGACCTGTCCATGGATTAGGAATGCATGAGTGCACTGAATGCAACCATTGCCCTTGTTAGCCTGTTACACACATATGAACCTATGGACCCATGCATTTATAGTGCTGTACCTTGCTGAATACACATTTCTGCTGTGCTAACATGCCATCTTGGGCTGTTTCATTCCTGCTGTGTATCCATAGATTATCCCAACAGACCCCTGAGACAGGGGGATTGGGAGGATGGCCTAATGGTTAAAGTGTTTGCCTTACAAACACAAGATGCAGGGTTTGAGTCTCACAAGGGATAATTGGCTAGGCTTACAATGGCTCACAAGGGCAGTTAGCTTAGTACTAATCTATAAACCTATAAAAACATAAACAGGTCTGTGACACACCTGTAATCATGTAACTATACAGCCATTACAACATCATACAACATAAGGTACACAAAAGTATGTGGTGTACTCATGACAAATGCCAGCATACAGTAAATGTCATTAACCACTACAAGTGGCATGGCAAAACAACATTGCTTTACACAAGTACACATTAACTAATATAGTCACCCTGTGTATCAGACACATAGCTTCATTTTCCTGCATTGATGGCAAGGATGACAGAGATGTGGCACAGATATCATCACTTGCACAGAGTTTTGTGTGAGGGTGCCTAGGCTGACCCAAACAGTTGACAGCATGTTTGTAAGTCAGGAAGGGAAGCAGGTAAGGATGGACCATGGAAAGGCACTGTGTGTATCTGTAAGTGACCTGTATTTGACAGTGGTGTGTGAGTGTGTGTGTGCACAGTTAAGCTCAGTGCTAGCCCTACATATGTGTATGTTGGACAGCTTTGGACTGTACATGGTAGAGTTGACAGTTCACCATCTCTGCTCCTGAACACAGGAACTGACTCTGCCAGGAGTTGCACTGGCACCACCATGCCCAAGGTCAGAAGCAGTGCTAGTATCTGATGGTGACTGCTGCCTGCTGTGACCATGTCCCCCATGGGAATGCCCAGGACCACAAGTCCATGTTCTGCCATGTTGTGGTGTGGACAGCACAATCCACTCTGTAGAGCTGGATGTACTGCCACTATGGGAGCATGATTGTGCATGGCCACATGGACTCTCAGCAGATGGGGTTGCGGAACTACATCCAAGTGTCTGACGCTCAACTCCAATCACACATTCCAGCACAGACAATGTGTGGTTCAAGACAGGCACTGTCTCAACCCACCTTCTGTCCACTGCATCAGTCAACTGATCCAGGTTGCCCCCAATGTGGTGGAGGCAGTCACGGATGTCAGACTGTGCTACATCCATAACCCTAAGTACACATTTGGTGTTCCATTCAAAATGTCCCTGTGCCTCCATGATGGCCCGAAACATGTGCCGAGTAACCCATGATGTGACACCTGCAACAGGTGGTGGATGGACAGCAGGCCTCCTACAAGCAACCCTGTCAATTGCTAGTGTGGGACCTTGCCAGCTCTCTAGCTATGGCCAGTGTCTACACTCACTGGAGCCATAGTTGCCACACTTTCCTGTTCAATGTCCTTACCCTCTGACTGTCCAATATCTGTGGCCTCTGGGGATTGGGTATGTGTGGGCATACTGACTGTGGGTGGTACAATGGGGGCAGAAGAGGGATGTTAACCTTTGGGACAGATTCAGCCCCCGAAACCCCCACCTTTACCACACTGTGGCCACCATCATCATCATCATCATCAGAGTCTCAGGAGACACTGACATCAGATTTTGTAAAGGCCAGAGACCATCTACCCCAGTCACCTTTGATAAGAAAGAAAAAAGCAGTGCATTACTACCTGCACTATTCTGCTCTGCAGTACTATGATGTTATTTATATTTATATATATATATATATATATATATATATATATATATATATATATATATATATGTATATGTAAGGCTCTATACACTGTTGTCATGGTGACAGACCTATTGATAACCCGACCTCATATAGTAGGACTATAGTAAAGTACTCTTCTCACTAACAGTTGTAGTTATTTGTAAATAAACTTTCATTACACTGCAATCTCATCAGCAACAGTGAGCTAGACTGTTGACATTAGTGTAGACTCTGCACAATTGACACATATGACACTCTGTAGTGTCATGACAATACTGTCACATCTATCAGTGTGATCACACCTACAAGGCATAGTTATGAGTCTAACTGTACAGTCAGACAATATCTGTGCATTTAGCAATCATGCTAACAGTACAGCTATGCAATCAACAGGTCTGGGATAACAGTCTAGGGATTACAATGCTGTAAACATACATCAATAGCAAAACAGTGTCATGCTTACCAGGGGCAGGACCATGGGCTTGTGCGATACCTGATGGACCTGTGAAAAGTTGAGGGAGAGGTAATGTCAGTCCACCATGTGTTCCACCACCACATGGTAATACATCATTATATGTCACATTTACAGTAGTTACCGTGTTAATTGTTATAGTGGTCAAAATTTGAGCATGACAAACAGCAGTTAAACCCTACCCCCCAAAACAGACAGACCTGACACCCACGTAAGACTCTGTTTGCCCTGACACACTGAATGCTATAGTATTGCAGTGCTGATCAACCTAAGTTTACCTGCACACTCCTCTACCATGGAAACTGTGGAACCCACATCCACAATGTAGAGTGTGATGGATGCCTGGGAGCTGTAGTGTGTGCGTAGATTTGCCAAGAATTCCTCTGTGGCTGAGAGTGGTTGTTCTGGAGCAGGCCCTGCACTGATGGCACCACAATCCCTGGCTACATCTGCGGCTCTTCTGCATCCAGCATCGATCATGTCTATTGTACAGTGTCACACCTGCTCATATGCCCTGTTGTGATGTCCTGTGGCATCAACATCATGGACAAGGTCAGCCCACAATGCCTTCCACTGTCCCCTATTGTGCCTACCCCTGCACATTAGGACTTCATGGTGCTGATGTAGCACTTCCAGTATCAATTCATTCTCTGCATCTGTGAAAGTTGCACAGCATCATGCATGCATCTTTCTTGAAAGACAACAACATGGGAACACATCAGGTTCATATACAAGGAAGTACACTATGTAGAAATACAGCAAGGACAGAATGGCTGTCAATATCCACTGCTTGATCACACATGTCATATTCCACAGTGTGTAAACATACTAAGTGTCTGGATACAACTAGAATACTATTGATAGTTAGGTATTCCCATGTGTACCATGACAGATACTGCTGTACGATCATATGGCCCACACTAGAGTCTACTGTAGTGTGCCCCCAAGGGCCAACCCCCCCCCCGATAATATATGAAAACAGCTGTGCAAAACAAATAGCAGTGTGCAATTACAACCACTATAAAGGGGGAGTCCCATGAGCTCACTGTGCCACACTGACATTATAGATTCCACCTTTGAGCTATTGCACATCCTCTGTATGTGTTACAAATCTGGAGATCATTGACATGTCATTATTGCAGTTCTAGGAATGGCTTATTGCTGTGATCCCTATTCCCGTTAAGTATTTTCACACATCTGCATCCTGATGTAAAAAAATGGTTGCATACTCCTCTGCTGATATGTTCTGATAGTTAATATTTTGCATATGCATATTCTGTGTGAGGAAAGTCTCATGTAGACTGGTTTCCCATAGCCAGCTGCTTGCCTTTGTAACAGGCTTCTCATGAGCAGGTGATTGCCTCGTAACCAGTCTGTGGTTATGAAATGCTAACTGCAGCCAACACAGCTGATTTGCACTATCATCAGCCAATCACATGCAACCACAGTGCAATATTTAAGGCCTTCATGTAGATTAGGGGTCCTTTCTGATATGTTGTGCTGGACATTACTGAGGTGAGGAAACTACTTCATTGCAGAGTGTAGGTTTGTAGCAGCAACATTTACATAGAGATGGGTGGGCTACAGGCTGCAGCAGGTCATAGCAGTAGGCAGAGAGTGTGAACTCTTTGGAGGACAACAAGCTGTAGGAGTAACTGTGGGAGCTGTGTCAGCCGTGTTGTAGAGGCAAAGCCAAAGTGAGGGTACCCTTTCCAGTCCAATTAAGGCATGTGTTTAAGATTAGTATGTCAAGCAACAGTATCACTAATAGAGTACTAGGCCACAAGTTTGCTGTATCCTTGAGTGTCATGGGGATACATATAATAATACTATCATTCCAGTGCTACACACCACTGGATTTGAACCCAGAACTGTGTGTGGCACAATGTACTGTTTGCAAGACACTTAACAGACTGAGCTACTGAGTCACTGCTGCAGCAGGTGTACCTGGAAGATGTATGTGCACACATACTGGCTGTGATAAATATTTTCTACATCCACCAGTATGTGCATGGCTTTATATGAATGAAATTCTGCACCAGGGTCCCAGTTAAACAAAGTATTTTGCCATAATGCCTTAGCAGGTGTCTTTCTAAATGTTACTGATAAAAGGACACATTCACCTGCTATTACAGGCCTCACTTACATCCATTATTATGTCTTTGGCTTTCTAGTGCTGTACTATTGCACTAGAGGCCAAGCTACACTCTCATTTTTTTCATTACTTTTTAATCAAGTTTACAAAGTGTGGCACCGCACTCAGCTCTGATGAAATACACTTAATGACTGTAACTGGCAATTATTATGTTTTATTTAAACCACCTATTTTAATTAGAGTTGTGTGGCGTGGCAGTGGTCTGCAGGTGTGATGGTCTTCTTGGGTCAAAATATGGGACAGTTATTTATTTTGCAACTGTGAATTACAAGTTTAAAATCACACATAGTCAATATATCTCTATTTAGCTGAGCTTAGCATAGCTGCGTGATGCAATGCATCGCTCAGCTCCGTGCTAAAAAAATATAAAGAAAAGAAAAATGGGGAGGCAGGAAAATGGTGAAATGGGGTGCAAGTAGGGGGAAAAACATGATGAAAGGCAGGTAGGGATGTGCATGAAGGGTGTAGGAATGAACCATAGCTATCCATATCTTTGACAAAATTTGTCCATGACTTTGGACTCTCACCCCCAGTGGGCAACATAACTGTGTTATCAAGCCAATTTGAACCAAATTACATGTGTCCAGTGGGCATGTGTGCAAAACTATGCATGGGGCCGTTTTTTTTTTTGGGGGGGGGGGTCAGGTGCCCATTTTCTTTTTTAAAGGTGAGAGTGAAATTTTGGGGAACAGACATAGGTATGTGTGGGGGAGGTCAGTTGGGTAGATGAGGATGCATTTGAAGACAGACAAGAGAAACATGACAGTAGACAGGGGTGGTGTGTGACACATAAGGGGGGTGAACACCTTGGATAGGGAGGGTGTTGTGGAATCAAAGTCCCATGTGCCTCCACAAGGCAATATAATGACTCACATCCCCACCCATAGGACTGTCTGCACTACTCCTTCACTGTCCCAGGGTAACAGTGGTGGAGGCTGGGCACCAGGGTGAGGTTGCCCCACCTGGTTGGCCGGCATGTCGCCAATCCGGCACAGGCAGTGGTCAAACCCATGGTAGACTATTCTGCACACAAAAATCTGCAGCTCAGCATGTGTGATGACTCCCCCTCCACTACTACTCCAAGAAGGGGGCCCATCCCTGTCCCATGGGGCAGTACTACCTGACACCACAGGCAGTGCAGGAGCAGCAGAGCGGGCACTACCGGTCTGGGTCCCAGATGTGCTGGGAGCCAGTTCCATGGCCAGATGAGACAAGGTAGGCAGATCAACCAGAACCAACCTACCTTGACATGTTGTGGTAAATGAGATATAGCAATAAGTTAAGGTTAGCGATAACAAAACCATTGTTAGTATTAACAGAATGGAACATCATATTTATTAATCCAAATACATATTAAGGTATATCATGTGTAACACAACATTAACTAACATAACAGTCAGTATGGTAACAGCATGACAGTAAGAAGTAAACCATAAGGGCAATGAAATAGTCTAACACAGTATGTTAATATTGAATCATAACAACACATAACAATATTACATCACATTTTGGAAAATATAGTTAAGCAAATATGTTAATATTAAATCATAATAATAAATAACAACAATAAATAAATGAAGATAAGGGGTGGGGAGAGAGAAAGAGAGAGAGTGAGTGAAACAATCCATTATTGAAAATGCAGACTATATCCCTGAAAACACTGATAATAAATACTCTACAGTCGTGTAGTGTCAGCTTTGAGTACAATGACTACAATTCTCCTATAGCTAATATAGCACGTACATACCTCTCAAGCTGTTAGCATGGGTCAGTATGGGCCATGCAATAACAAATGCAGGTACACAACTGCACAGAACACTTTCACATAATGTGGACTTCTATAACTACCACGGTGTTCTGTAAGTGGATTTGGTAATACATTGCATTCCAGGTAATCATTTTTCTGGTAATCCTGTGACAGATGGATTAGGCAGTTTTAATTACATTATGAGAAACTGTGACACTTGGGAGGCATGTTTGTGTACAGTACATAAACTAGACATCTGCATGTCTTAGTTGGCAGGCATGGGAGTAGAACTCAATAGCTGTGACTGCAGGGGACATCTGCAAAAAATGTAATATTGACTGCAGTAGCTTAGTACAGACATGCAAGGAAAACAGCCATTCTGGGAATATGTAGACAGATGTATTTAGGAATCAACAATGCAGCTTAAAACTTTATTGGTATTGCTGATAATTGTCTGTGAAATGTAAACACAATCATAACTGTTCATGACATGGACTACCTCAACCATATGCCTTTTGTTCTTGGAGTGGGAGAAAAAGAGAGCATTATGTGACTGAATTAATTTAGCATTATAGAACTAGTTGTAGAATTATTACAGTGTTATACTTGAGTGCAGTGACAGCACAGATGCATGGAATACAGCCATACTGCATTAATTAAAACAGATTTCTGTAGGAATCAACAATTCTGCTTAACACTTTATTGGTATTGCTGATAAGTGTCTGTGAAGTCCACACAAAATATTTGCCCATAGAGTGGGCTACCTCACTCATATGTCTTTAAAACCTGAAGTAGGAGAAAAAGAAAGCATTATGTAACTGATATTGGCCTGTAGACAGTGTTACACTTGGCTGTAGCAGCCTTACTATAGACAAACAATGCATACAGCTCTACTGCAAGGGTTATGACACACAATGATGATGTACACCATTT
>NC_056747.1:1085638780-1085658780 GCF_019279795.1 Protopterus annectens | reverse complement strand
ATCAAGGATACCTACACCTCCAGGTTAATGGCTCAGCATGATACCTCTGAGATCATCCATGTGCAACTAACATCGGGCAAATCTGCAATGTAAATTGTGGCCAGCTACAGATCAACCTCCATGACCCAGGACCACCACTCTGCCTTTCTGGAGACACTGGAAAACATGAAGGTCCTACCGAACACACTGATATTGGGCAATTTCAATTACCCTACCATTAACTGGGAAAATTACTTGAGTACAAACTCCCAGGCTCAGTGCTTCCAGGAATTTATCAACTCAAATGCCCTGGATCAGCTGGTAAACTCCCCTTCCAGAGGTGAAAACATATTGGACCTGGTCATCACCAACATGGGCGACAGGTCTTCCACACCGTAGGTCAACCTGTCACTGGTTAGATCAGACCATAAACTAAACACTTTGGATGTCCACACCCCGCCGCCACCCCCAACCAAGGAAACCACAGTGAATAACTTTTCTAAAGCAAACTTCACCTTACTTAAGACAGAGATGGTAAGTTTCACAGCCCCCACACTAAAGGATAACACTGCCCAAGATGCATAATCCTTTACAAATGCACTCTATGAGCACCTACAAGGATGCATGGATTGTGCCATCCCTAGCAAAACCAAGACTCACTCCCCTAAGAGAAGGAAACCAGTCTGGTGGACCCCTACCATAAACAGGTTATACAATAAAAGGAGGAAACTAGTTCAGAAAAAAAGCAAATCCCAAGAAGGAAAGACATCCCTGATCAGTATCAGTAAGAAACTAAGGTCCCTCATAAAATTATCCAAGGCTAACTTCGAAAGAAAAATAGCCAAGGATTCAAAAGATAACCACAAAGCCTTCTTTAGCTATGTCAAGAATCTAAGTGGCAACTTGCAGATATGCTCTGACCTAGTGCAAAATAGCACAAAATATACTGAACCTACTGATATTGCCAAGATCCTGGCAGATAGATTCAGTGCAAACTTAACCCCCCTCTCACCTCCAAAAGGGCCCACAACAATACCGGAAAAGTGTAGTGTCCCCGAAATCACAGATGCACAGGTGAAAACAGCCCTTTCAAAATTATTATAAAATTATTCCACTCCACAAAGGAGGGGCCACAACTGACCCTGGTAACTATCACCCCATAAGCCTGACTAGCCTGGTCTGCAAGGCTATGGAGCGCATCATCATGGAACTCATTAAAAAAGACATTGGGAACTTTCAAACACTTGACCTGACCCAGTTTGGCTTTGTTAAGGGCAGATCATGCCTACTAAACCTGGTTGACTTCTTTGAGACAGTCACCAAGGCCACATATGAGGGAAAGATGGTTCACACAGCCTACCTTGACCTTGCCAAGGCATTCAACACCATTCCTCACTCAGGTATTAAGAAAAACTCACCAGCCTGAACATAAACCCTTACATCACAAGATGGGTTGCCATCTGACTTACAGACAGAACTCACAGGGTAAGAATAGCTGGCTCCAGGTCCGACTCTAAACCAGTCACAAGTGGTGTCCCGCAAGGCTCAGTCCTGGGACCCTTACTGTGTGGCATATACTTCTCAGAACTACAGACAAACACAGGAGGACTATGGCTAACCAAGTTTGTCGATGACTGCAAACTGGGAGCCATAATTGACTCTCTGGCTGACACAACCATCCTCCAGAAAGGCCTTACTGAGATGGACACCTGGATACATGCATACAGTTTACTACCACTTCCAGGATTCGAACCGTGCCTGTTTGTGAAAAAATTACCACAAGGCTGTGTTTAAACACAATGAGTTACTGAGGAACTTCCGTCTGTTGCTTGACTGTTTTCTGCCTAATACTCTTTGGTTGGACAATCTGACCATGTAATTCTGACATTCATGTATGGCAGATAATTCTTGTACTTTGTATTAATACTTTGACATATAACAATCTGGAAAACAATGGTTAACACTAAGCACTGCTGTAGGGGATACAGTATACTAGTTTACAGATTACTATTCAGGGATCTGATCTTGGTGCACCACATACCAAAGTAAACACAACAGTCTGGGGTTTTTAGTTTTATTGAAGGGTGCTGGCAATTTTATTGATAGATATCCTGTACATCAGTATTACTCTGCTAATGCCTCATTTATTCATTACACACAGTACACATTTTAACCTACTGGCAGCTGACATTCTACTCCTTTCTATTTATTTTCCCTGAATACTGCAAGCTAGATTTGTAATCATCAGCCTTGCTGTGCAGCCTTAGAAACCTGCTGGCATGGGCATCTATGTTCGCTGCCCTGTCATTTGCAGTTGTACAGGAGATAAAGAAACATTTATGCATACCTATCAATCAAATACACAGGCTGGACTTTGTTGAACACTAACTGATACTGATACTTACACACTTCTGGGACATTCTGTCCCTATGCATCTTGGGTCCACTGGTCCAAGAGCTCCTTCTTCTTATGCTTGAGGTCAGCAAAATGGTACCAGACCTGCTCTCCAGTTTGAGGGATGTCAGTAGCACTGGTGAGGTCATGTGCAAGATGGTCCCAGGCCTCAGCTTTGTATTGGGAGCCCTGGTACTGGCCCTACAGCAGTCTCTCCTCATGGTCTTCACTAGGAGTCCAGCTATGACTCTGGACTCCAGAATGCCCCAGTGTTGCACCCGAAAGTGCAAACCCTCTCCTTCACCAGCCATACTGCCTGCAAGGATGAGCTACAACTGATTATGGCTGTATTCCCATCTGTGAGGTTTAAATAGAGCCAAATTCCTGCTCGTCACTGTCATTGGACCATTTTGAATATGCTGAGCTAAGCTAAGTGATGTGTAAACCCACTTAGCTAAGGTTGGAAGTGCTCAAAGGGATAGATGTTGAGCACTGCTTACCATGTGCAAATCCACTTAGCTGGGCTACTTATTGCTTAGCATTTACATTTAAGCAATGCTTACACCAGCTTAGCATAGCTGACCACTACTTAGCTTTGCTCAGATTTTATTTTATAGAGTATCAGGATTGTGGGACTGAGTCATCATTACTACATATTATAATTTTATGTTTACTTTCCATAACATCCCCCTACGTGCTTTTATTAAATTATATTCTTGTGTGACTATACTTTATGGGGAACTTGTGTTTATATGGGGGTTTCACATCTTTTCTAGACGGACATCTCACTTTTGTACCTGCTACACTACCCTGGTTGACAAAAAACAGTTGCTACATAATTTAAGTTTACAAAAATAATTTTAACACTACTTTTTCCTAGAAAAATAAGCTGCCCATCTTGGTACTCAAACCATGAACATCTGCTTGTAAAGCCAGGACTCTAACCACTACATTATCTTGGCTTGGGAAGTTTACCTGTATATTTGCATTTATCTCCTAGGGGATGTTTAATTTAAACAATGCTAAGTGGATGGCCATAATGTGCACACCCACTTAACTATGCTTAAACATTCCTTAGGCTAGAATTTTTTTTTTTTATATTATTATTCTATTATTATGTTATATAAGTGAGTCTTGTGGTGTTCTGACAACTCATTGAGGACTGCAATCATGAAATAATGGCATTCATTTGGCTTTCAGGCTTCTATCCTTCAGGGACTCCTGCTAATACATATCCTGCTTGCTATCAACTTTCTAAGTGTGTGAGGGCAATTTTCAGGTGTTCCCTTAATTTATTATTTATTCCCCACATCAATTGTGCGTTGTCAATATACACTACTGTAAGGGAATATTGGCATACATTTTCTTTCAGACTTCTACCCTTCCATAATTCATGCTAATGCATGACCTGTTCTCTATCAACTTTCTATGCTTGTGAGGGTTATATGTGTGTTTTGTCACTTTTGGGGGATTTATCCCCGTTATGTGTGCATTTGCACACATTTCCTGCTTTAGCAGGTTGCAGAAGTGTCATGCGGCACTTTAGCAATGCAGGGTGTGTGTCACAGAACCTGTCACACACCCCCTGCATTGCTTTCTTCATGCCAATGTTTCTTTCAGTGTCCACAGACACTGAAATGATCATTATCTCAATTCAGTGTCCGTGGATACTGAAATACTGGCATAATATTAGAGTAAATCACTAATATTATGCTATTTCGGCTTAGAAAGTGCTGTATGGCACTTTCAGAGTGCAGGGGGTGTATTCAGTGTCCATGCACTACATGGACATGCCCCCTGCACTCATTCATGGTTCATGTCCATATAGGAAGTACAGTAGTGCACCTGCATGAATATTCAAGGTGTGCTATTGTGCTAAATGGACATGAACTACTCTGTGCAAGAATAGTCTTATTCTTGCATGGAGTTTGTTGAATTCAGGGGTATGTCTCTAATAGAGCTTTAGGTGTCAAAATAAGGATTGCAATTTGCTTATTTTCCCATACTCTCCAAATACATTTTACATTTAACCCTTCTCCCATTATTTTCTCCATTTCATTAGCTAACTTCCCACCGACTTCCTCAATTCCCAGTATTACTGCGGTGGTGGTGCTGCAGTAGCATTGTCGCCTCACAGTTAGACGTTGCCCATTCAATTCTCAGCTAGAACGTCTTCTGTGTGGCGACATGCGTGAATGGGCGCAAGCCAGCATGTAAAAATCTACTGCCAGTCATTAGCGGACTTTTCCGGTGTGGCGACCCCTAACCGGGAAAAGCCGAAAGACACAAACAAACTGTATATTGATGAAATGGTCACCTTCAAATCTGTGCCATCAGATTCCAGTGTAACATCATCTCAGGATAGTCTCTGACTGATTACAAAACAAAACAGGATGCTCCATGCAAATACCCCCCAAAAGTTAAGGTAATGATTTTCCAAAACAAACAAAAAATTGCCAACAGTTCCAACAGAGTGGCATGTAATATTGTTAGAAAAATATGTATTTGAACATGTATAAAGTGCTAGTTTAAAAGCAAATAGTATATAATGCATTTTATTCTATTTACAATATGGCAATAAGAATGATTTTACATGCAATTGCTTGAAGCTTTGGAGCTGCAGTGTATTTGAACTCTGACCCTGGCAGTAGCCAGCTCAGCAAGCTTATGTTTTTCACTAATGATTATCTGCTGGGTCAGGAAAATTAAATGTATAAAGCATTGGATATTCTTATTCCTTCCTCTGAGATAATTGACCTTGTGAATGTATCAGAGATAAGACACAGCTGCTAAAGTAAAGTTGCAAGAAGACTGAACTGACTATTGTATTCGAGCAAGCCTGAGACCTTGGAAGAGTAACATTTACAGAAAGACATTATAACAAACCAGGTGCTTTGCAAGGCTGTATTATTCCCATGGGAAAACTTTTAAAATGTATAACATCAGCTTTTTCTTATGAATAGAATATTGTAGACCATAGTGATGTAGGTGCCCTGTGACTAACCACGTCAGTAAGGTGGGCACAGCTTGAATGAAAGACTATATAAAATTGTGTATTTCCTGCATCATGTCAGACACAACTCTGTACTTGTATGTTTTTTTGCCTCCTGGTGTACACTAGTAAACTTTTGCATCTGAGCCTCCTGTGTTATCATCAGTTTGGTCCTCCTTGAACCGGAATTCCCTTGGTAAGCTGCAGATCAGAGTGTATCGGTGGTCGAATACTGCGCAGGAGAAGTTACCAAAACAGTTCTTCTTGAAACACAAAGACCTCCGACTGAATTGTCGTCTTGAGAGGCTGGCCACTTTCTGATCTGCGGCCAAAGAGCGGTCTCGAACTGGTCGACCCAGGAGGCTCAGGTAGGAAAATATTTGCCTTTTTTCTGTTTTAGATCAGGGACTAGGTTACAGTAAATGTCATTGTCAGAGATTTGTTATACATATCAGGGACAAAAGGAAATTACTGTATATTTTGTCAGAGATCAGGGAAACAGAATAAGGTAGGCAGTTATTCTAGATAAACTGTGTAAGGAACTGAAATACCACGTGGTGAAAAGGGTTACGTAACATTTTTTTTAGAATGGGAAATCAGTGCACTAAAAAATCGCGGGATCCGCCCCTAACTGATGATGCAAAATATATGCAATTACAACGGACTGATAATGTAAGGTATTATACAAAATGGGTTAATAAATACGGATTTGACAGTAAATTAAACAAGATTTCATTAGTTAAACTTTTAAAACAGCTTAAATCTGACGCAGAAGGTCAGGCAAAAAAACAACAACAATTAGGCATTTCCTCAGGCACACAGGTGGATTGAGGAAGTAAACCGAAGGGAACAGAAAACTAAAAATGCAAAAACATTATTTTTAGACAAAGAGGATAATAATACAGTAATAGCGACGGCCCCTCCCCCTCCGCCACCTCCAATGCCTTTTTCAGGATATGAAGCAGGAGGACAAGCTGGTCCACCTCCATGTTATCCTGAAGTTACAAGAGTACTAAAACCATTTGTTAGAGATCCTATTGAAACTAGGTCCCAGACACGTAAAACACTTGGGGACACAGACTTATATCAAATAGGGAGAAACACACTAGAAGAGAGTGAGGAAGAAATCTGTCCACTAATCGAGGTACCAAATCCTCAGGCAGGACAGGAAGGGCAAGACCCAACTCTTCTAGTATATAGACCATGGACACCGGAAGATATTCGGAAAGCTACAGAGGGAATCCCTCATCCAAAAGTTAATTACATAAAGTTTTTACAAGATTTACAAGGTATGAGACTAAGTTACCACTTGAATGGGGAAGAAGTAGAAAAGGTAGTTAGACAGATTGTGGGTCCAGACTGGCACATGATTTGTGGCACCTGGAATCCTCGTAATGCAGAGCTTAAACCACTCCCACATAGTGAGGCAGAATTAGACAACAGAGTGAAAGGTCTTACAGACCAAATTTCTGAAAAATGGAAACCTAGAGCAGATTGGACTTGCATTAATCAATGCATACAGCAAGAGAATGAAACTGTAGATGGGTACTATGGTAGATTATTGGAATGTTTCAATAACCATAGTGGTATGGCTATTCCTGAAAATCAGACACATGATACCTCGTATGAACAGCAACTGAAAAATCTGTTTTTTGAAAGGTTGCATTGCACCTATCAGTAGCTTTATTACAAAGCATATGATAGATCATCGAACAAGTAGGCTACAAGCCTTACTTGAATATGCCAGACATGCTGAAAGACACTTTAATAGTAAAAAGAAAAAGAAGACACAGGTCTTCACAGCTGAAGACGGAGCAGAGGTCTTTGTAGTACAGTCAGGTAAAAAGGGTAAGGAAAATACCCAGGGAAATAGACAATCTGACAAAAGGTCAGAAGATTTTGAAGAGAGAAAAAAGAAAGGTGAGTGCTTTAAGTGCGGCAAGAAAGGACATTTAGCAAGGGATTGCAGGCTAAATAAAAAGGTGACTACAGAAAATAAAGGTGATGAGGACTGACTATATGATAGTGATGAAAATCAGAAATCATCAGGGAAGGAAAACAAACAAAGGGCAAATGTAAATGTAGTGGAAGGAACAGAGGAAGTGCAAGCAGATGTAGAGGATGAAGAAAGTGAAATTTTAGATTTGGCATTACTGAGCTTGGAGCTCTATTTGGCAGACACAAAACCAGAAGTTACACTTCTGGTGGAAGGAAGGGAAGTGAAATTCTTGTGTGACTCAGGAGCCACGAACTTTGATACACCCTTCAAAGTTACCAGAATATTCTGAATCACCTGACTATATATTAGTGAAAGCAGCAAATGGACAGCTATATAGGGAGCCACTCTCCCATGATATAGCAATAACTGACCCTGTTTCAGGTATGACTCAGAAAAGTAAAATTGTAGTTTCTGCAAAATGTCCAGTAAACTTACTGGGAAGAGATTTTATGCAGATATTTGGCATAGCGGTAGTTCCCACTATGCAGGGTATGGAAGCACAAAGACAAATGGATACTTTTGTGGTGCGACCGGAGGGTGAAACCTTTTACTGGTACAGCCAGGACCTAGTTACAACTGGTCCAGGGGCAGTAACCAAAGAACTGATGAATGTAGCCATCAGTAAGGCCCCCTCCATTGACACTGACCAACAGCATTTGTTACATTGTACTCTATACTACTGTAGCATGCCAAGACCTGATAAAGAATATGAGCAAGAGTTGTTCAAAAATCCTGCTAACAGATTAGTATTACGAACCTTGTATTGGGATACTGAGGGAAACAGTGTGGTAAGCTGTTCACTACCTCAGGAATTCATGACACTGTACAAATCTAATAGACTACCACATGTCAGCTTGACAAAGAATAAGGATGTGAGATGGGCAGACTTAGGAGAAAAAGTAACAAGATGGGAAAAACAAACTGATTTAGAATTATCAGAACAGGAATACAAAAACAGAAATTGAATTGGCTAACACAGACACATCCAGCTGTACACTTACAAACTAGTGAAGACAGCTGATTAGCATTCTTATTAGAAGAAGAAGAAAAAGCATTGTGTGATATACCAGATATTCTTTGGTCAACAGGTAAATCAGATGTAGGACTTATTCAAACAGCAGGACCAGTAACTATTACACCAAAATCAGCATTTAGACCACAAAAAAGACAATACCCCTTGAGAAAAGATGCAGAGCAAGGAATCAAGCCTATAATAGCAGCATTACTCAAGGAAGGAGTACTGGTAGAATCTCTTGACTCACCATGTAACACCCCTCTATTTCCTTTTAAAAAAGCAAACGGGGAATGGCGGATGGTACAGGATTTACAAGCTGTAAACAATGCAATAATACCCAGAGCACCTACGGTGCCAGACCCACACACCTTGTTGAATGATTTAAAACCACAACAAAAATATTTTACTGTGGTAGATATAAGCAATGCTTTATTTTCAATACCTATACATCCTGATAGCCAGTATTGGTTTGCATTTACATTTCAGGGTAAAAGATATACCTATACTCGGCTACCTCAGGGATATTGTGAAAGTCCAACGATATTTGCACAAGAAATGGCAAGCAACCTGGCAGGGTTTACTCCACCAGGAGGTAGTCAGATTCTACTTTATGTAGATGACATCTTGCTAGCAGCCCCTACCCAGCAGCAATGCAGGGAAGATACGATAGCATTATTGAAATTTTTAGCAGCACAAGGACACAAAGTAAACAAAAGTAAGTTACAACTTTGGAGAAAACAGGTTAGATACCTAGGATATGTAATATCCAATGAAGGTAGAATATTAGACGAAGACAGAAAAACAGCGATTTTACAGGCACCCAAACCAGCAACCAAGAAGGAAATGATGTCCTTCTTGGGAACGACTAATTTTTGTCAAAGCTGGATATCAAACTATGCTTTAGAATCTGCTCCACTGGCTGATTTAATATATAAAACACCAATGGCAGCACAAAATGTATTACAATGGACACCTGAAGCAGAAACAGCTTTCTGCAGACTAAAACAATTGATAGCTTCATCACTAGTTTTAGGACTTCCAAATTACCACAAAAGATTTTTTCAGACCGTAGATTGTAAACAGGGATACATGACGTCAGTTTTGACGCAACAGCATGGGGATAAGCAACGCCCCATAGCTTACTATTCATCACAGTTAGATCCAGTGGCATGATCATTGCCTCACTGTGTGCAAGCAGTAGTCGCAGCTGCAATGGCAGTACAGGCTTCGGCCTCAGTGGTGTTGTTCCACCCTCTCACATTGAGAGTGCCTCATGTAGTCGCGATAATTTTACTGCAAGAGAAAATAGCATATCTATCTCCTGCTAGACATCTTTCATGTATGACCATACTGCTGAGCCAACCTCATATGGTAATTGAACGTTGTACAACATTAAATCCATCAACGTTACTTCCAACTCCTGTGGATGGCACACCGCACAGTTGCCTGCAGGAAATTGAGCAAATAACTTTGCCCAGACAAGACCTCACTGATATGCCCTTGGATAATGCCGAGGTGACATTTTATGTGGACTGTTCATGCAAAAAGGGTCCTATAGGGAAAAATCTAGTAGGGTATGCAGTAGTCACAGATACAGAGATTTTAGAAGCCCAATCCTTACAGCATAACCTGTCTGCTCAAGCAGCAGAACTGATAGCCTTAACACGGGCTTGTACTCTAGTGAAAGATAAATGTGTGAGCATATATACTGACAGTCAGTATGCTTTCTCTACAGTGCATGTTTTTGCACAGCAATGGAAAAATAGGGGAATAATAACATCTACTGGCAAACCGATTAATCATGCGCAACTTATTTTAAACTTGTTAGATTCCATTCAGTTACCTACTAAAGTAGCTATTTGTAAATGTTTAGCTCATACAAAACAACAGGATGCAATTTCAAAAGGAAATGCAAAAGCTGATGTAGCTGCAAAGCAAGCAGCCTCAGACTCAGAAACTTTACTTTTAACTGAGGAATTACAACCCTCTGAGATTTTAGATTTAGAAATGTTAAAAACAATGCAGACATTAACTACAAAAGCTGAGAAACAAAAATGGGAGAAACGAGGTGCAATCCTCGAAAATAGACTGTATATCTCCAAAGAGAAAAAAACAATATTGCCGTCTAATTTATTTAGATATGCAGCTTTGTTGAGCCATGGGCAGTGCCATGTCTCAACAGGGGGGATGGTACAGTTAGTAAATCGAATATTCCAAACATATGGATTCACAAACTTTACACAAAAATTTTGTGCAGCATGTCATATCTGTAACAAACATCATGCACAAGGAGCATTCAAACCCAAGCAAGGGAGTTTTCCTATACCACCATATCCGTTCCATACTATCTGTATGGATTTCATAGAACTAAACAAATGTGAAGGGAAAAAATAACAAATAAAACTGTTTTGCAGTTGAACTCTTTCAGATAAAAGACAGACCAGACCATTGGAAGCAGTGCTGACCCCAGGGTCCTGGGTTTGGTTGAAGGTCACGAAGAGGAAGAATTGGGCGAGTCCAAAGTGGGAAGGACCGCACCAGGTACTGTTGGCGACGCCTACTGCAGTCAAAGTTGCTGAGAGGTCGTCCTGGGTCCACCTGATGCACTGTAAACCGGTAAAGAATTTTCAGCTTGATAAACATTTTGTGACTGACACACAACAAAGGCAGGATGGCCAAGAGCGAAATGAGTAAAAATACAGATCAACCCCGAAGATATTGTTTAATCATCTTGCTAACTATGCATTTATTGACTATGATTGTGATGAATTTCCTTTTGTTGTGGTTCTTCCTACATATAACCACACAAGTAAAAGTGGAGAAACGTAATGAACTGTCTATAGACTGGCATCCAAACTTTAACACATACCTAGCTATGAAGCGTGTATATGTAGAGACTATGAACATTTCAAATTGCTGGGTTTGTACTGCCATACCAACAGCATATGGAGGACTGTTGATGTCCGCTGACCCTTGGGGATAAATGAGACTTGGGAAAATTTACTTTTTGATACAGGTTCTGTAAGATCACAGGACAAAATTGCATTGTATTTGCCTATTACACAGAGGGGAATTGTATGTTTCTATAAGAATGATATACTCCAAGTGGGTTGGAGTAACTGTAACATAACTATATCTTATAAATGCTATATTAAAACTAAAGATAAAAGCACTATTTGTAACGCAAATTATGATTCATATTTGAGCTTAATGAAAACAACATTAAGTGAAGTGCAGAGAAATCCTGTCTTGCATAAACAATTGTCTGTTATAGACAATAAAATGTTTCATTCAGAACTAACCCGCATCAGTACCAAAGTAGAAAACTGTTATTTTGTTTGTGGGAAAAAAGCATACAAATGGCTACCTGAGAATTGGTCCGGCAGTTGTTTTTTGGGTTATCTGGTTCCAGCTATAAGGCATACTGCAGAATTACCTCTAGGTAAGATACGAAATGTAAGAGATGTAGCCCGAAAACCTGAAGATCCAATCGGAAAACCTGTAAATCCAATGGGAAAAATCAAAGCTGGTTGGAAGAACCATCATTCCGTGAAAGATAAAGAAAAATTGACTCATATGGACTTGAGTGACAGTGTTATATCCTGGGCTGGAATATTTCCAGCATATGGAGCAGTCAAATCGATCTGGGAGTTGAGAAAACTGTCGAAGCTTCTCGAAGTAATGAGTAACGCAACTTTTTCTGCTCTCGAACTAGTGACTGATGAACTGAATGCAATGAGAACTGTTGTGCTACAAAATCGAATGACTCTTGATTAATGATCACCTAGAGGTAATACAGCAGGTATCGGCCATGACTGAACAAGGCCCAAACCCACTGATGAACTTTTTCCAGAGTCTGTTTGGTGGGTGGGGTTCTATCCTAATAAATGTTTTGATTGCTATTTGTGTTGGTCTGCTCCTGTTAGGAGCATGTGTCTGTTGTGGGATCCCCTGTATGAAAAGATTAGTCAAAGATTTTGTTGATATATCTGTAACTGAAACTTTGTACCAAGACATTGAATTGGAACTATTGATTCCAGACGAAACTTGTTCCGAAATATAAACTAAATGACTTGCCTAGTTGAAAGTCCTCAAAGGAGAAGGCTAGGGGACGATATAACATTGTTTATGTTTCTGAATAGAATAAAAAGTATTAAAAGGGAGGAAAATGTTAGAAAAATATGTATTTGAACATGTATAAAGTGCTAGTTTAAAAGCAAATAGTATATAATGCATTTTATTCTATTTACAATATGGCAATAAGAATGATTTTACATGCAATTGCTTGAAGCTTTGGAGCTGCAGTGTATTTGAACTCTGACCCTGGCAGTAGCCAGCTCAGCAAGCTTATGTTTTTCACTAATGATTATCTGCTGGGTCAGGAAAATTAAATGTATAAAGCATTGGATATTCTTATTCCTTCCTCTGAGATAATTGACCTTGTGAATGTATCAGAGATAAGACACAGCTGCTAAAGTAAAGTTGCAAGAAGACTGAACTGACTATTGTATTCGAGCAAGCCTGAGACCTTGGAAGAGTAACATTTACAGAAAGACATTATAACAAACCAGGTGCTTTGCAAGGCTGTATTATTCCCATGGGAAAACTTTTAAAATGTATAACATCAGCTTTTTCTTATGAATAGAATATTGTAGACCATAGTGATGTAGGTGCCCTGTGACTAACCACGTCAGTAAGGTGGGCACAGCTTGAATGTAAGACTATATAAAATTGTGTATTTCCTGCATCATGTCAGACAAAACTCTGTACTTGTATGTTTTTTTGCCTCCTGGTGTACACTAGTAAACTTTTGCATCTGAGCCTCCTGTGTTGTTATCATTTGTTTTTATTTAACAAATATACAACAAGCAACACCTTCTAGAAACCACAAAATGCTTCATCTTTATAGGACTCTGACAAGACCAAAACATTAACTTCCACAAACACATAGAAACCAAGGCAAAAATAAGCAAACTGAAGTTTCAGTCTAGTAAAATATTTCTAATTCTTCTTACCTGAAGGGTGAAATGAAGTGAACAAGTAAATACTTCTTGTGTGATTAGAATATGACTTGCATATAATAGCATTCTTTATAATCACTTTACAAACTATCTCAAGCAGAATATGTGGATTCATTGACCTTATCCAATCTGGGCCACCATTATTTGGTACTGACAAGTGCTAAGTGGCATCCAGTAAAAGAAAAAGCTGGCCTGTTTCTAAAGTCACTTCTTTTAAAACTCTGAGAGTTGGACCCCTTCTCCTTTGTTGCTGGATGGCTTTCACTAAGGGAAACCAAGTAAAAACTTGAGTCCTTCTCCCAATAACTGTCCCTATAAACTTATTATAACAAATCACACTGTAGTGACCACAGCTTTTTCGGTTCTACCACACCAACTCTGGAAGATACTTCTATCTACTTTATGGCATCCTGAATCCTATAAAGAATTCTGGTACAGATTTCAAAAATACTGTTTGAAAATGTTAAATGTAAATTTTTCAGTCATAATAGGATAATCTTATAATTAAATACCTTCTAATTTAGACT
This sequence comes from Protopterus annectens, assembly GCF_019279795.1. Classification (NCBI taxonomy): domain Eukaryota; kingdom Metazoa; phylum Chordata; order Ceratodontiformes; family Protopteridae; genus Protopterus; species Protopterus annectens. Next base: position 1,085,644,853 of record NC_056747.1, on the reverse strand, counting down.
ACAAAACTTATCATACTTACGTTAAGCAATCAGCATTTTAAATCAAAGTGTATAATATAACCTACCTCACACATCTTCTCAGTCTTTTATAATTATAACCCCATTTCTTTTTCCCTCATCTTTTATTACCTGAATTGTAATATATACTTCTCAAACACAAGAATGTTGCATATTTCAGATGCTTCATGCTCTATTCTTACACGTTTGTAAACTACACTTCTGACCAGCTGTACATTCTTTTTTCTTATTTTACCAATACATATTAAATTTGTAGTTTTTTTTTTTCTTTCTTTCTTTTTTTGTTTAAATGATATAAATGTACGTATAGTTTTAAGTAAACTGAAACTGCATGTACTTCTCGTCTACTGGGTATCCATTTCAGAGTAAGCCTGAAAATCGTATGTATACATCAGCACTTGTGCTCAGTGAATAAATACAAGTGAATGGAAGTGACATGACATCATAAAAAGTTTAGCAAACAAATTGGAAAGACTTACAGATGTCTGAAGATGGCAGAATATAGACTGCCTCTGGATGAATTTTGAATTATTTACTGTTTCTTATTATTTATTCGTGGAGAATTTGCATTTGGTATCTGCTTGCTGACAGCTTTGTTGGGGATGCACATATATGTTCATTCCATTCCATCTGCTGTTGGATTTCGTTGGCAGTGCTGGATTTACTGAAAGCTCTGTGAGTCGTCTTTGCTTGCCACGGAGTCATTGAGCCCCAAAGCCACTGAGCAATTGGCTTATTTGGTAATCTTCTGGAGTTCAACTTTGTTGGTTTGTTTTATTTTGCTACACACTCTGCATTTGATAATTGTATAATTATAGTTGTTAAATTTTGTTGCATCAACTACAGCTTGTGACATTTTGTAACATTTATTTACTGGGTAGTCATTGATCTTAATAGGCCATCTGTAGCCACAGCATGGGTGAATAGGATCACATAAGAAATGAACAAAACATATTTACAGATACAAAGATGTGCTAAAAAAAAAAAAGCATGCATATTTAATGATGCAAGAATATGCTGCAACATTTACTTCATGAAGCAGTTTGCAATGTCAAAACATGTACGGAAAAATTGAAATATACTTATCAGAGCTTTATGGATAATATGTAGCCAGAATGACATAGATGGCGTATACCACAGGGATAACAGCATATCATTATACAGAGAAGTATGAAGACATTAGAAGATGCAAATAAGAATAATCGCAGGAAAGGATACCATGGGGAGAAGACAGCAAAAGGTGAAAGACGCATACAGAGGGAAGAGGAGTAGAAAGGAGAATAAGTATGAGAGAGATGCAAAGAGAAGTAGAATGAACAAGAGGCAGTAAGTAACATTGCTGTGCTTATTCGTTTTTATGCGGCTTGTTTTATTTAGCATTGAAAGCATGCTAAAGGAGTCTAATCCATACCAATCTGTGATTTTATTCAAGCTTGAATTATTTTGGCATATTAGTTTACGACTTTAATTCCTCATGGACACTGTCTTGTGACAGTAGGAGTGACTGTGTAAGTACTGACTTTTCAGGATCACGATCATGAAGGGCTTACTCCAGTATGATCAAGTGGATTTATTTAATATAAATTACACTGTTCGGAATATTTAAGGACATATTTTGGGTCACCTGTCTGTTGTATTCTGTGATTTTGCTTGCTGATGTTTAACATTTTTCACTTTTCAATAATTTAGCATTATTTATAATATTTTAATCTTTATTGCATTATTTTCATTGACTACTATGCACTTAGTGCTTAGTGTTTAGAAAATAAAAATATGTGCTATAATACATTTGAAGTTAAACTGAAGTTGATAGGTGTTATGTTGGAAACATTGTTATATATTAGCTAAACAATAACATAGAATGATGTAGAAAATAAGACTTGCTTTTATGAAGGCCAGAATGATGAGTTGTGTGCCCAAAAAGTGAATATTGTAGTTATTCCCATTAAGTGACTTTGTAAACATCATTGGAGAAGGCCTGGAAGAAAAAAAAAAACATTCCCCTGGATTCAGTAAACTTTCATGCAGGAATAGATTATTCCTGCATGGAACCGATCGTTTAGGAGTAGCACGGCAGTGAGCCATGCATAGTAATGAAGGTGTGCTGCCTGAGCTCCTAAACAGACACAGAGCATGGATGAGTGCAGGGGGCATGTCTGAGAGCAGAGCTCTCACAATCTACATGCCCCCGCAGTCAAGAACTACAGTTTGGCTATTACAATGAGCGTGACCACTCATTGTGGGGTGCATACCCCCAGCAACACCCCCCCCCAAGTTTATAAGAGCAATATTTAAAATATAATAATATAAACAATTTATTTTTTTTATCAAACAGATTAAATGTAACCGTAGGTGCGCAGGTTTTCCTATTGCTTTGCTATGTATACTGTAGCTTAAATGGCACAAGAAGATAAATATCAAGATACATGCAAATGAAGCAGTACTGCAATAGAGTAGTGGTCAGAGCATTTGCCTTATAAGCAATCATTTCTGGTTTGAGTCTCACTCCAGTGCATTCCATTTTCGATGTCAAATCACTTCATGAACAATATTTTTTGTTGTATAACGTACTAAATAACATATAGTTTTGAAGTGGAGTACTGCATTAAATGCAGATGTGAGGTGTCATTGTAAGAATGTTGTAAAATCCACAGATAAACACAAATTCCCCATACAGTATATGTACACATGAATCAGGGATACAAATCAAAGGTATAATGTATGAATGATAAATCCATACAGTGTCCAAATCCACCACCTTCCCAAGAACCATGTTACATTTCTGTCTAAATTAGTGCGAGGGTAAGTGGGAATAAGCACTATTAAGCAGTAGTAAGCAGGAGTAAGCATATTTAAGCAGCAGTAAGTGGGTTTAATCCTATTTGCACATGGGTATGCAATGCGCACACAGGTTAAGCAATATTGAAGCTAACCCTCTGTAAGCATATTTAACCGGAAGTTAGCATTGCTTACTGTCATGCAAACCCGCTTACAATTGCTTAAAAGTGCCTTAATCACGCTGTACCCCACAGCCACTGTTCTGCCCAGCAACAAAATTAATAGCTCTTGCAGGTCTTGAACCCAGGACCCTATACACTATAGTCACAGTAGTTAACTAGTAAGCTATCACAGCAGTACATAAGATTGAGGTATCACCAAACAGATCCTCACAATAGGAAACCAAACTTAACATGTGAAAGGAATCTATAAACAGTTTTATATTGTATAACCTACTACATAACATAAATATGTGAACTGGAGTACTGCATTAAGTCCAGATGTGAGGTGTCATTGTAATAAAGTGTTGAAATCCCCTAATAAACACAAGGACCCCATACAGTGTATGTACACATGAATCATGGATACCAAACACATATATAACATGTAATGAATAATAAATCAATGCCAAACAGCAAATAGCATGCGAATTAGAAATTAAGCAATGCTAAGCATTGCACAGCCCTGCTTACTAGGTGTAAGCAATGTGTATGCCAGCTAAATCAGTTTGCCCATTGGTATACCACTTTAAGCAGTGCCAACCTTAGGTAAGCAGGTTTGCCCATAGCTTAGCATTTTCAAAACCATCCAATCACAGCAAAGTGTGGAAAATCAACCCTATTTAAACCCAACAGGTGGGAACACATCTCATAACTGTCTGCAGCTTCCTCCTGTAGGCACTATGACTGGTGTGGGAAAAAGAGTGCACTTCTGGGCACAGCTCTGGGGGGATCCAGGAGTCCAAAGTCATGGCAGGACTCCTTGTTGAAGACCATGACCAGAGACTGCTGCAGGGCCAGTACCAGGGTTCCCAATATAATGTGGAAGCCTGGGACCGTCTTGTCCGTGACCTCACCAGTGCCACTGGCATACCTCAAACTGATGAGCAGGTCAGGCATCACTATGCTGACCTAAAGCAGAGAAAGAGGGAGCTCTTGGATCAGTAGATCCAAGAGGCTAGGCGGACAGGGGATGTCCCAGCCGTGTGTAAGTATCAGTCTACTACCTGTTTAATAATTGCCAGCTCATGTATATTATGGATAGGTATGGCTAAATATTCCTCTTATGTCTTTGACAGTGGCAGACAAGCGGGCTGTGAACCAGGAAGCCCATGTCTGTAGATTGCAGAGGTTGCATCGTGAGGCAGGTTAGTAATACTCTTGCATGTACTGTCATAAGAAATAAATGTAAAAGTAGTAGAAAATTAATTGCCAGTATAAAACCTGTATTATGTATGGAATGTACTGAATACACCAGAAAGTATGGGTTGTATGTAAATAAAATGTTAACAGCCTGACAATAAAGGTCTAACTACTGGATTTCTTGTGTTTACTCTGGTATCATATGGTAATGTAGTGTTGCAAACTTTTAATAGTACTGTTGTATTAAGCACTGTTACCCACACTGTGCTACATAAATAAAATGTGTAGGAATGTCTGTATATGACTGTTGTAATCACAAGAGGTTATATTGTACAACTGAGAGAGACTTAGAAAACAGTAGAACGATTGACAACATAATCCAAATAGCACACTCAACTGAGATGTGAACTGTTGTATGTTTAGCACACATGGCCATGGTTGGAATCCTGAGAGTGGTAGTATGCTGTATGCAGAATCAAACCTCCAACTATAAAGATTTGTCCAGAATGTCCAGTAAATTGGCCCATATCTGCTGCATGTCACCCTGTCCCCCTGTCCCCCTTGCAAACAGTGTGATGATCACAGAAGTTTAGGCAGCAAATAATGACATACAACTGATTGTCAGACATCGTATCTGACAGAAATATATCTATAAGAACAAACCTGTCACTCTAGCAACTCACCAAAATGTTATAAGAGTAATATACAAAGTATGTTCCGACTCCACCCCCATGTTGTAAAGCTATGACCAGAGTGTGTGCAGTAACAGAGTGAGACGTATGTGCATAATAATAAATTTGGAATCTGGTAATATGTGTGGCAACATTCAGGTAGTGCTAACAAACATTCCCCCACAGATCTGTCAGATATAAAAACTGTGCCTAGAAATAAAAGATTGAAATCCTGGACTGGTACTGTTTACTCTGGTATTGTATGGAATTGTTAGCGTTGCAGTTTCTCTGAATAATAAGGTATTACTCGTTACTGCCATCCACACTGTGCTACATAATAAAACTGTCTAGGAAACCCTGTATAAGAGTGGTGTAATTACAAGGTCAGATTGTAAATCCATGGGAGACTTATAGACAGAAATCAGAGAGGAGATACACAGCAATATCTATATAGCACACTCAACTGTGATGTGCACTGTTTTATTTTTAGCAGACACATCCATGGTTCAAATCCTGGGGAGTACAGATTTGTCCAAAATGTCCAGATAATTGGCCCATATCTGCTGGCTGTTACCCTGTCCCCCTGGCATATCAGTGTGCTAATCTCTGACATGTAGGCAGCATGTAAAGTCATATAACTGACTGTCAGGCCTGTAAATATATGGAAAATGTCTATGAAAACAAACCTGTCATTGTACAACTCACCAAAGGTTTATGATGGCAATAGTCAAAATATGTCCTGGTTTCACCTGCATGTTGTCAAGACATGCCCAGAGTGTGTGCAATAAGAGATGGACAGGTATGTGCATATCATCAACCTGGAATCTGGGAATATGTGTAGAAACAGTCAGGTAGTGTTAACAACAATAACTCCACAGGTATATCAGGTAAGAGGTGTATACTGCAGGTAAAACTCAGTTCATGTATATAGTTGTCTACATCCATACCACCTTCCAAACTAAGGCCATAGGGTAGTGTAATAATACATGTAAGGTACAGATCACAGCACTGACTAGGAAAGTAATGAGAACTACAGGGATATGCAAGTTGTTAACTGACATCTTTCTCCTCCCCCACACTATATCTGCAACAATAAACTAAATACACAGCTCATTCTGTATGTGCACTATTAAATCTACTGTTGGGACATATTTCCTATTGTTTCCTAAATATTGAAATGTGTTCATGCATGTGCCTTGTTGAAATACTCCCACATTGGTGGCATGCTGCCATCAATGTACCTGC